>NC_142679.1:21902936-22052936 GCF_964200805.1 Pocillopora damicornis
GTCCCTTCACTCTCTGAGAACTGGCACTGTCGAGGTTCCTTGTAGAGTAAATCTTGAGCTGTGTATGCAAATGGACTGGGGCTTCTTTCTGGGGAAATCATAGAGGATGAACCTGCACAATGACTAGATCCTACAAATGGGCTGGGGCTTCTTCCTGGGAAAATGATAGAGGATGAACCTGCAGAATAACTAACTGCGGGCTGTCTTTGTGACATGAAGAGTTCCATTAACCTTAATTCATGCTCACGAGCTCGCTGATTTTCCTCTTTGAAAAAATGCATCAGCTGTGTTGTTGGGTCATTATTAACCACTTTTTCAAAAAGCTCCACAGCAGTGGACAAAGCGCTAGAAGAGTTCTGAGATTTGACTTTCTTTCTTCTACCCTTCCTTATAGGCACAAATTGTTTCTTGTCAGAGTCGTCACCTTGGTCAAGACCGTCACTTGATTGCTCATTAGTGGGGGTTCTGTTATCTGATGCTCTTTTCACTGGCTCCCCGTCCGACAACTGCAGTGATGAAGAAGACTCTACTGCCATGTCAGGGTTACATGAATCCCTTGTTTGGACCAGTGGAAATAGTTGATTAAACCAGGCTCCCAGATGCTTTTCATCTTGAACCCTTTTTACGCCCGTCGAGGTCTTGACAGTCAATGCAATTTTTTTGCACTCAGATATGCATTTCTTAAACTTGTTCCTGAGCTGATCTACGCTAAACGGGAAGCTACCATCTTCATATCTCTGGCCCAAATCTTTGAGCACATTAGCATATATTTCTGCGTTCTTCGAATTTTTCGTGTTCGTGAAAATCAACTTCTTCTTATAGTACTCGCTACTACATATCACATCTACTAAATCATTGATATGTCGCTCTTCCCATACGCTTCTCCGTCCCTTTCGCTTCTTTTTCCTCGAGCTGCACACCTCACTCTGTTCACTGACTCCTGTGTCAGATTCGTTTGAATCAGTCTCTTTGTCGTTATCTGGAGAATAGCTGTCGAATGATGCAGGTGAATATCTTTTTAAAAAAGTTCGGGAAACGTCGGCGGAGCTATTGTCACCTCGGATTCCTCTTCTCTCAAGCTTTCGGGCAAAACGGGTAGATTTTTGCGCCACGACGCCATTTGTCTTTTTTTTTTATTAGTGCGCATGCGTAATAGTATGCAAATAATGCAAAATCCGTTGAATTAATTTATGAATTGAGTTCGGCGCGACAGTAGCACAACGTTTGAAACCAAGTCGTGCTACTGCCGTGCGGCACGGCAAGGCCTGCCGCGCTAAGTAGTCGTGCCGAAGAGTTCTGAGATTTGTAGTCGTGGGCCGAGTATATAGGCCTGTAGTATATAGTATGTAGTATATAGGCCTGTAGTATATAGGCCGAACCTAATTCAGCCGTGCCGCGCTTAATGGTTTCAAACGGCGTGCTACTGCCGTGCTTAAATCGAAATTACTATTTCATTTGAGTTCGGCACGGCAGTAGCACGACGTTTGGAACAGGCCTTAATGTTGTTTATCGCTGACAAACAGAGTTGAAGGTTGAAACTATGCTGATCTGGGTAAAGGCCGCCATAAGTTTTTTCTGTATTTAGTGGCGATTAACATTTCCAAGATATTTGTGTTTTAGTTGTTATGAAACATTTATTAAAGTTATTTTTGTATTTAAATCATGTCGTCCTCTTCCACTTTAAGTGAAAGAGGACGATGGCCTGCTGTAAAGTTATTAGGCTAGATGTTGACAGAAATAAAGATAAGGTTTTGCGTCAACTTGCCATCACCTTGGTAAATATAACCGTTCTTGTCCTCTGCGTAATGAAGAAGGAACCAGATCCGAAGTGATTTGTTTTAAAAACTGCATAAATCAACATCTGGGAACACAACAGTAACAACGGCCACATCAAAAAGTTGATATCAATGCTCCCGGAGTTTTTTATTTAGCAGAATACCGCTTGAGGTGAAGCCGAACGCTTTTCAATTGACTACGAAGCGTAAAACCAAAACCAAAATATTTCTGTTGACACTAACCAAAAGACACCATACGTATCACAAATTTAAAAATCCTTTTGGAGGATAATTTGTCGCCGGTGCTAATGGAAGCAAAAGTGTAGTCTGTGTTATTCGACAAAATACAATCTGGGAAAATTCAGATGACTCAAAGTCCGGAAAAACAAAGATAAAGGGTCTAACTGGTCATATATTATGAAATTTGAAAATCGATTTCACAGTCAATTCAAAACCATTATTAAATATATATAATAAACTAAATACAAAAGAAAATAAATAATTGACTTTACAGTTTCTTTATAAAGACACTTACATACTAGTCCTAATTTCTTGCTTGAGTCTAACTGGTCATATATTATGAAAATTGAAAATTGATTTCACAGTCAGCTGAAAAACATTATGAAATATATGTAATAAACTAAATACAAAAGAAAATAAATAATTGACTTAACAGTTTCTTTATAAAGATACTTATATACTAGTCCTAATTTCCTGCTAAGGACTAAAAATCTTGAAAGCTGTACTGACACTATGTCAATTCATAATAAAAAGCGAAAGTTACTTGCGGCTAAAATGGTGCTCACCCACAATAATGTTCACTACATGTTAAGGAAAGTGCTGCTATGTCCATTTCACTGAAGAAACGTGATGGTCACTCTACCATGCTCATTGATATTGAAACAACATTCATTTTGCTGATTTGTTCCATTGTTAAAAGATCCACCTCCTCCCCCACAGGAGAACTGTTCATCAGCTGCACCATTTCCCCCAGAGTAACCTCCACCTCCTCCAGCTCCACGGTTGCCTCCACGAAAACCACCACCACCTCCGAACCCACCCCTAGCATGTCCACCCCGTCCTCCCTGAACATATCCTTTACCTCCTCGACCAGAACCGGTCGAAGCACCTTGTCCATTACCGTAAAAGCCGCCGCCACCACCACCTTCAGTAATGTAAAAAAATGATCAGTGTTCTCTTATGTAAAGCAATTTTTTAATCATTAACTGAAAAGCGATTAGACAATAATTCGCAATTTTTTTCCAACCAAGTATACTTCATAATTTAAAGTCGGAAGTTTACTTTGAAAACACTATTAGATGGTGATAGATGATGATAGATGAATGGTGCCAATTTCCTCACTTGCAGCCAAGGGCTGAATTGCGGAGGAACCAGAGAGGTGAGATCGGACGTCAGCATATTAAAGGCGCCTCTGGCAGCCGCTTCAGTCCATTGTGATCACACCTCACCCACCCAGACCTACGACGGCACAAATCGAGATAGACCACAACACCGGGCACTACGTGCCCTACTCTTTGCGAACAGTGCGTGCGTTCTTTTACGTCCCACAATTTATTTGTAATATAGAAGGGTTGTGAGACGGGACCTCCGGCTTTACGTCTTATCCGAGAGACGAAGCAAAGTGGGTAAAGCATCTTGCTTAAGGATACAGATATTAGATCTTGTCAATTATAAAAAGGGTTATGACGACAAGTCAACGTTAAAAATTCAGCGCTTTTCTTTTATCCAGCTATGCAATCAGCGCATGAGAAGCCTGGTTAGCTTCACAAAATCACAGTTCGATAGTGAACAGTTAATAATGTGCAGGAGGTTTGAAAACTGAACGAGCGAGATTCGTTTACACTGAAGATATTACTGGATGCCCCTCCAGAGATGTTATTAAGAAGAAAAGAAAAACTTCCAAGTTAGAATTAATTATTCCATTAATTAGGGTTCTGATTAATTTTAAAATTGTTTTACTGTCCTAATGAATTGTTCATATTGATGGGTTTGTCTAATTTCTCTGCATACCTGGAGATTGACCATTGGCATTTCCTCCATGTCCGTTGCTTCCTCCTGATCCCAATGGCGAGTTGCTCCCTGCGTTCCCTGTTGTGTTTATGGACGCATCACATCCTGGATGTTGTTCCGACATATTTTTAATTCCCCCTCCACCTCCAGCTATGATCAAGGGAATGTTGTTTCCTCTCACTACAAATGTACCTCCACCACCTCCCCCAGTGTTTTTGTTGACACCCCCTCTGATTCCTTTTTGACCAACGAGTATACTAATGATCTCATCTTTGGTCAACATAAAGTTTCCAATCATCCGCGCCCCTCTCCCTCCGTTGATGACACTGTTCTGGCCGTACCCCCCTGAGGCTCCTACTGCTTCTATTCTGTATTCCCCCGTGTGTGGCACATTCCACAGCTGAATACCGCTGGACACTGTAACTTGTCCGTTATGATCCTGACCTGTGTAGTGACTGCCAACTGAGTCTGGACCCTGAGAGTCGCTCTTACCAAGATTTGTAAACACAGCTGTATTAAATCCTGTGAAATGAACCGAATAATACTGAAAATTATCGCACGAGTATGAAAATGTCACCGTGTTCTTTAGTATTCTGAATATTGCCAACCACTATGCTTGAAAAAGTTTCTCTGCAAATTATGCGGGATTAGAAAAGGGAAAAAAAGGTATCAATGAAATTCTAGTAACAGAGTCAAAGAGACCTTCAAAATGTCTTGATTCCTGCAAGAATACTAAGGTTTTTATTTTTTCAGTTTCCACTAATGACTACATCACATACGAACCAGTGAAAGCTAAATTGTAAGAGTCAGAGGTGGACGAATAAGCCGTGATTGTGCTCGATTACCGTGCGGCGCGTTTTTCGAAATTTGGAAAGAATGGAAAACATAAAGAACGCTCTTTGGGGTTAAGGATGACCCTGTGTATCGGAAGCGATTCGAGAATACCCTCATTACGTAGAAAGGAATGAAAACGAAGCATCCCAACTAGTTGCTTGACACTTCAATCTCCCAAATCATTCTAAGCAGCATATGGCAGTCTGTGGCCTTATCTTACATCTAGGCGGTTCAGAAAGCTACAAAAGTCTAAAACAAAAATTTATCTTTCAATTCAGCGACATTATTAATCCCCACGGTATCAACGAATCGCTTTTCTTGTTGCTCTCTTAACCATGTTCTTACTGGTAGTGCAGCTAATTTTCTGCATATCAACACACACACACACACATACAACCCACAATTCCTCCATTCGCTATGACGAAGGGCTAACGCTCAAGAAACTCCTTTTAGTGATCAATTTATATCATCAAGTCAGTTGATAACTCAAATTTTCTTATTACACCCCCCCCCCCCTCCACCGACACAACACCACAAAAACCAAAAATTTGGATCTTACAAAGTAAATAGAAAAATAAATAAATAAATACTAAAAGCCAGACATGGGAAAGAATGACAAATACTTACTCTGAGTACAGTCTGTACCGTTTCCTTGAAATCCGTCTTTACAAGTACATTTGTAAGATCCCGGGGTGTTGTGACAGTCAGCATTCATATCACATTTGTGCGTTCCATTGGTACACTCGTCTATATCTAGGACAGCAAAGCGAGCGTGACTAAAATGTAGTTCATTTGATATCGCTCTGCTGCTCAAATATTTTGATATTTTGTGGTTGTGTTAAAAACGCACCACTTTGGCCGCTAGCGTAAGAAAGGTGGCCGTCATCAGAGTTAAATTAAGAGTGACAAACAAACTGGTCGTCCTAAAGGGCTAAGTCGTCGTTCGTGGAAGGTCGTTTTCACTCCATTTCACACTAGGAGTTGAAAAAAGATTATCAGTGAGTAGGGCAACCCTTTGACGGCCAAAATGTAAAAGTTAATGGTCTTAACAGATGATAAAACGATTCTCTGTTGATTAGTTCTATGAATTTGGTCTTACATCCAATTCTCTGCTTAATAATTTTCTAGATTCTCATTACCTTCCTATTTAAGTGTGTGTTATATTTGTAAAAGGAGTTTACCAAATGATCTCTGCCAGGAAATAAAGAGTTAAAATAGTAATATTTTCTTCCAACACTACCAAAGTAATTTAGGCAATTTATTAGAATCCTGAAATGCATCAGTTACTCTCAGCCTGAAGCAAACGTTTTTAGCGAAGGAAATTGGTCACGCATTTATCTTCTGTTCAACTTGAAAAAAACTGTAGCGGATTCCTTACCCTCATCACAGTTATGACCTTCAAATCCAGATCCAAGAGCACACAAACACTGATAATCTCTGTCTGTAAACCCAGCTTGACATGTTGCATTATTCTTGCAAGAATTTTTGGCGCAAGCATTCTTGAGAAGAAAGAGAACCGGTGTTTGTTAATATTCGTCTTTATCTTCTGCGAGTTAGCAGGGATATTGATGTCCTGCGCGTGCATTCGTGTTTGCGAGTTCTGAATGCTATGCAAGTTTGTCAAATCTACGTGTTTCCATCATATTCCTTGCGTGTACTTTTGTTACTCATCACGTGCATGGCTGTGTTCCACGCAAGCTTGTTGGTTATTCACGCAAATGTTCGCGTTGAACACAGGTCATGTTGTTCTCGTTCCATGTTCAGAGCGAGTGAAAAATCTGCGTTAATCTTCAAAATTTATCAAAATAGCTCTAGAGGAGGTCATTTTGAATTTTAATAAAATATATTCTTCTTCCAATTCTTTATTTCAACATTTTAATCATGCAATTATTATACCCTTAATTTGGGCGGTTGGAGGAAGAAATCAAAAGAGGAGTGGAGTAAGATCTCAAAGGATTCTTAGTCTTGTAACGAACTGAGCGGAGAATATCACGCTCTTGGCTTAGTAACTTCATTCTCACCTCAGCTTCGCGGTAAATACAACTTTCGTATTTAATCAGGTCTTCATCGTGTTCAATAGTCGCACTATTCAGATCACACTTGTGTTTTCCAGACGCCTGTTTTATCTTACAGAAGTTATAACTAACGCAGTTAGGTTCCAGGTAGCATTGTAACATGCAGAGACCCTCGTCGGCAACTTCAATAGTTCGAACCGTGTGATTCTCCAACCGGTAGTCAGATTTATGAAAATTGGTAAACTTTAAATTGCGGCAGTTACCTGGAGAGAAAAATCTATTAAGTTAGAAAGCTCTATGTAGTTCTTACTTTTTACCTCTAAATATAAAATGAAAATGAGTTTTGTATCCAGTGTCAACACTCACCAGGAGGCTACACGCAGAAAGTTAGCCTCGAGCATGCATATCATAAGGAGGTAATTGAGTATAACAGGTACGACAAATCTTAAAAGGTCAAATGTAGTCTCTGTCATTTTTTTCGTTCACTAGAAGAACTTAAAAGCAGTATTTGTTAACTAAAAGATTTATCATGTTGCCTATAGGACCGAAAGTCAACAATCTTCGTTTTGATGAACCAAGACTGAGAACAATTTATTGAACAAATTTTTCTATCGGAATCACCTGTTTGGTTAGAACATCGTTTCAGCGGTGGATCATTAATAACTTATGCCTTAGTTCGACCAACTCTCAAGAATACACAAATTTTAGTCCTCCGTGCAGATTTTGTGAACCAACCTTTAGATCAACTCAAGAGCCAAATTGTACAAAAAAGCCAGACCTGTTGGTTTTTTTTTTTTTAAATTTTCATGTAAATTTTGAGAAAACAGCATACTTTGTCTCGTTATGACGAATAACAAGATTTCATTACAAGAGTTGAAAAGTCTCAATGGTGTGTAAACTTTTCATTAAAACAAGTCGCGCCGATTTAGTAGACTCTCAACTTTAAATAAAAACGAGCATATGTCAGTAGTCAAACCCATCCATCGCGTATAATCGAACATGTCAAAAAATTCGCACACGTTCACCGACTTCTCGGTAGAGAAAGTGACTGTATTTTTGTATTTCTGAAGTAAACTTTCGCTTTTACTTACTCCAAAAAAACGTTTCATAAAATTTGATTCGTTTGTAAACTTGTTCTATCCAAAATCTGTGTTACTAAATAACTCCAAAAATGTACAAACTTCTTTCTAAATACGTAGGTTATCGTATGCTAATCCAGGCAACTATGTATTTAAATGAAATAATATGCTATATTCAATTCCAGAGGAAGCTGAGAAACTTGTGCGAATATTTTAAGTCTTGGTTATGTCAATAAAGATGACCAAAAAGTAATGTATCGCCTTGGTAAACTTTGAAATATTACTCAGACATAACTAGGATATAACTGTAGGAAAATCTCACCTCGTCCTTCTGGTATTAGGGAAAACAAAACGGCGAGAATAAAGTAGTTGAATACAGTTAACATGTTGTTCGAAAAAAAACAGCCGTTATAATCCCAGCGAATAGCCACTGTAAGTTTCACACTTTTAAGGGCAAAATCAGGCAACAAAGAGAGCTGAATTTTAATCTGCGTTCAATTGGGGCACCTTCTTTGTTTATTTATGTGGTTGTCAGTAGTTGTCATAGCTGAATTAATTAGTTCCTTCTGGGGTCTTGTGGGTTGGTGAAACTTGATTATACTTAATGCGTATTAATGGCGTTCTGTCTGAATAAATCAGGAAGTTAATTGCCCTTTACCGTAAACTGCTGCTTATAAGCCCTGAGGCTTGTACAACTTCGTAAGGGGTTTTAGAAGCCGGGGTTTAGAGACGGAGGGGCTTATGTCCGAGGGGGCCTGTAACCGGAATAGGAAAACCGCATGGAAATGATCAATACAAGCGCTGATTAAAATAGGTTTTGCAGTGGCTGGTTTTTTAAAAACAAAGCTTCAAAACGCATTCATTTCAATACATTTGGAACAGAAATTTAAAGAAATGACAAGGACGTATTCAAACCAGTCACACTTTAATCCCCCTAATCATTCTAAGCAGCATATGGCAGTTTGGAGCCTTTCCCTACATCTAGGCGAGCGCCTTTCATTCAACTAATTTATTCTTGTCTTCTTGTCACCATATTCCCACCAATAGCGTAGCTCAATTTTCTGCATATAAAAACACACAACCAACAGTTCATCCACTCGCTCTGACGAAGGATTAACGCTCGAAACGTCAGCTTTTTAACTTTTTACGGTGGCCAATTCACGTTATCAACTCGGTTGATAATACCAAATTACCCTGTTATAATCTCCCACCGACGCAACACCAGTTTCTTTGGAAACTAACCCATTTATTTATCTGAAGAATTATGCGTTATTAGAAATTGAATTTTGATTTTATCGGATGAAGAGCCCCGTCCAGGCTTCACTTCACGTCATATTTCACTACTTGTGAAATTTTCATGGTAAAGCATTCATCGTTTCTGCTGCATGGAAGTTGTCACCATATCGCAACTGTCTCGATTCAATTGTTTTCATTTTGTGCCAGTGAATAATTAGCCGTATCTACAAGGATGAGTTCAGTAAAAGAGACACTTATAATGAGCGACTAATGTCTTATGAGGAGTGCGCGTAAATTATTCAGTTAATATCTTCCGATTGCTCAATCAGAAGTCCAACCAGAAACAGCGTTGGAAATCTTCAAACAATTCGCATCGCTTTTTATAGCCGTCTTTAGGAATGTCCTTCTATTCAAAGCTGTCGCAGAAAATAATTTGTAGTTCACTGTTTTTCCACCCAAATATTCATGCATCATACAATTTTCGATTACCCTGCAAAGACCTTCAGTTTTGCGAAAAAGACAACAAAGACAAGTAAAATGATAAGTAAAGTTGGGGGATTCACGAACTTTTTTCCTGTAAGATACATGGATACTTTTTCGTTCTTTCGCAAATTTACCTTACTCTCAGTTGATGTGACTTAATAATTTAGGTTTAACTAGCAAACACGAATGAAATACTGACAGCCAGATATCAGTTTATTGAGTTTCACCAGAAACTAGGAACTTTAAGTCAATCAACTAGCAAACAATGTCCTCAATAAACTTTATTATTAATTAAGTTTTGTTATTAAGCCGAACCGTTATTTCCAACTACGTGAAAATTACAGCGCTTTACTCCACTTTTAGTGAAAGAGCACAAGAGCCTCCTGAGAAGATATTCCAGATGTTAGCATAAAACAAAAATATTACAGGTAAATAAAGTTTTGAGTAACCTTGAATGCGCCATCGCCCAAAGTCAGTGTCATGCGCAACAAAATTTAAAAGGTCAACGGGAAAAAAAAAGTTGAAGAAGCAGAGTCACACGGGCTGTATCATCAGTGAAAATCGATTTTGGTTATGAGCTGATCCAGAAAAAAAAAATGATTGACTGCATAATGGACCTTTACATTGTTAATTATGTTTTCATCGAAATTAGATACATAAGGATATAAAGGGCTGACTTCACAACTGTTTCTCTACAAAATTATTACTTAGTCTCTATTACCCATATGTTATTAATTGACTAATTATCACAAACTTCCCACCATGCCCGCTATTTAAAATCTAAACAATTCTGGCATTTGTATCTTCTTTATTCTATAAACGGAAGTAATTTGTGGCTAACATTCTCCTCACCTTGGCAATTATAAACTATCATCTTGCCTCACCCCAATATTGTATGCTTTTAACGTGCAAGAATTTGTGTGAATAAAGAGCTGGGATAATTTGTTGTTCACTGTTTTCTCTCACCTAAATATTCGTGCATGATACAACTAAGAACGTACAAGCCATGTTTAATTAAACCTCTGGGAGTGAAACTCTGGGAGTGAACCTCTGGGAGTGAACCTCTGGGAGTGAACCTCAAGGAGTGAACCTCTGGGAGTGAACCTCTGGGAGTGAACCTCTGGGAGTGAACCTCTGGGAGTGAACCTCTGGGAGTGAACCTCTGGGAGTGAACCTCCTCTAATCTCTACATGTAGATTTTGAGAAGCCACTATTTCTTGAAGTGCAACGTGCTCTTACGTTGATCTCAAATTGTTTACAATCAGATAAGCAACTTTGTCCATAGCCAAAAAATTTATAATTCGTCTCAAGCCCTAAACTTTGCCTAAAATTGAGTCCACTGAACTTAAGTGATGAATACAGAACTGTATGAACAGTCCAAAACATCTGATTTATTGCTCCGAAAAGAGCTAGAAAAAGAACAAAAATTACAGCTTTTGCTGTCGACAAATTTAAAAAGTCAGTAAAAACTCACGAACACACCTATTCTAGCAAATTCTGTTCGTGAATTTTAATTCTACCCTCAACCTAAACACGGCTTAATAACAAAATCTAAATAAGGACCTAAAAAAGTTAAACTATTGAGTTTAAAAACAAACATCAATTAGTGCTTCAAAACAGAATTACCACTACAAGCTAAGCAAAGTGCTGCCATGCATTTCAGTGAAGAAATGTTATGATCACTCTACCATGTCCAGCAGTATTATAACAACATTCATTTTGCTGATTTGTTCCGTTGTTGAAAGAACCTCCCCCTCCCCCACAGGAAATATTTCTATTCGCACCTCCACTTCCCCCAGAATACCCTCCCCCTCCCCCAGGTAACTCATGGAATTCACGATATCCACCCCCACCTCCGAACCCACCCTTAGCAACTCCCCCCTCTCCCCCGGTTAGAAATCCTTTACCTCCCTTTCCCCCTCCACCAGAAATCTCTGAGTCTTCTCCATTACTGTAAAAGCCGCCACCACCACCACCTAAAATCAAGAGATTTACAATTGACCTTAGCAACTCAACAGATCATGGCTTTTAGTAATTCTGAAAAAAATCCAAATTTGAGCGACCAGTACCACCTCTTTGTTCGAAATACTGATGGATGGCAGTAGAATACAAAAAAATATAATTCAATATTTATAAATAGGAAATTCTTCACCTACCAGAGTGCGGTTTATCAGTTTGTCCTCCATTTCCGTTACTTCCTCCAGACAGGGGTGGCGAGTTATACCCTGCATTTCCTGTTGTGTTTATGGACGCATCACATCCTGAATGTTGTTCTGTCATTTTAGCAACTCCTCCTCCACCTCCGGCTATGATCAAAGGCTTGTTGTCTCCTCTTACTACAAATGTACCTCCTCCGCCTGAGCCAGTTTCTTTGTTATAATACTCTTTTTCCCCTCTTTGGCCAACAAGTATACGAATGATCTCATCTTTGGTCAACATAAAGTTTCCAATCATCCGCGCCCCTCTCCCTCCATTGATGACACTGTCCTCACTGTACCCCCCTGAGGCTCCTATTGTTTCTATTCTGTATTCACCAGTGTGCGGCACAGTCCACAGTTGAATACCGCCGGACACTGTAACTTGTCCGTCATGATCCTGACCCGTGTAGTGACTGCCAACTGAGTCTGGACCCTTTCTTCCACTCTTACCAAGATTTGTAAAAACAGCTGTAAATCCTTCGTAAAACACATGCAATAAAAATAAAAGTTATGACGCTAATAAGAAATTGTTAGTTACTTTGGGCTTTGCCAATTCTGTAAAAACCCGCTTAAAAGAAAACGTGTTTTGCGGGTTCAGGCTGATTTTGTTCTTATATATCGGGTGTTTCTGCAAAACCAGCTTGAAAATGTTCTTAAGGTGTTCTTAAAATTGTTTCTAAAAATTAAATACCGCATAGACTACCAACAGATGAAATCAATGTGCAAGCACAACATTTTAATTAATTCATAGATGGAAATAACCTTAACTGCATTATAATCAAGGCAATAATATTATATTAGGGGAGGGGAAGCAGTTCTGGTGATAAAAAACTCGAAACTCAGCAAAAATCAAGCAAATTCAAAATGCACCAGCCCCCCTCCCTTCCCCTTCCCTCCTTCCATGTAACTATTGACTGGTCCCCAATCCTACAAGCAAACTGAGAGAGCAAAATGTCAGCATCCAGTTTCTTAAATTTCCAGTCCAATTATCAGATCCATTAAAATCTGATATCTTTCGAAACCTTGGGGGTTTGAGCCATTTTCTCAAACACTTTCTTGAGAAAAGGTCTCATCGTTACTTAACTCACTCCACGCTCCCCCAGTCCATTGGGTTATTAAGATCCTTTGCTGAAAGTCTATCCTGCCATTTATCGAGATTTTTCTCCTCTTCCAGCCATGTTTCCATTGTTGCACCAATTTTACCTTTCATCAACCGACCACGTCCTGCATCAATGGGTTGGATTTTGTCGGTGTGGTTTTCAGGCAGCATGTAAACTGTAGTGTTGATCTGATTTCATGTTTTCATGTTGATTTTTTTGGAAGCCGACATTGTCTGCAAATAGAATTTATTTCTTCTTTGTCATTCCCAATTCCTGGAATAAGTGTACCCTGGACCCACTGTAAGTTAATTTCTTCATCCTTCCAAACATCTTGCTGGAAATACACATCAACCTTCTTGTCATACTTTTCTTTCTCCTCAGTTGCCACACGCCCTTTTCCTCTGAAGATAAGAGCTGGCTTCACGTTTTGTTCCCCGTCAGCCCCAATACAAAGTTGTAGAGTAGCCTGTCGTTTATCTAAACCAGAAGATGGTTGTGACACGCACACTTCCTTAGCACCCAATGTGTCGCAGGTTTTATCTTGCTCATTTACAAATGGGACAGGAACCTACCTGGTCGATATTGTATGTATTTTTAGGTATCCATCTTCCATACTTTGGGTCAACTGTATAGGACTTGTTGCTTCTCCTTTGTGTTTTCAAGGCTTTCCTCAAATCCCTGTGGAATTTCTGGATCGTATCCCGGCCATCATCTGTCCAGACTTTTTTTCTTGTTGGTCCTTCTCCTCAGTATTATGGTGTGTCTTTTCTTGAATCTTTGGAACCACTTGCTGCTTTCTTTAAATTTTGCAGCTTCTTCTTGCGCCATAGAATGCTTCGATTTTAGATTTCATTTCTTTTTAACTAAAGTTTGGACACTTTGCTTCCTGCTGGCTGACTCGGCAGGTAAAGGATTGGAAGCCAGAGGATATTTATCAGTGCGTCTGGATCTGTTCCCAGTGATCCTCCTCCTTTGTCTCTTATTCGTCATGGTCAGAGTCAGTTCTGCAAGAGTCAGAGTCAGTTCTGCAAGAATTTTGCTTCTGTTTTTTTCCCACTTAGGCACCAGCGATCTGTTGACTCCTTGTTGCTTTGCAACTGTTTTTTATTTATTAGTTGATGATTTCAGTGAATCCAAAAGATCCAGTGTTTCCTTTATGAAATCGACAGTGTAGGACTTTCGACTTCCCCTTCGATTATTGCTACGCCTTTGAATTGGACCTTGGGCAACACCGGCCGATTCACGCGGCACATCCTCAAGCTGTTGACTCTCAGCCATTCTCTGCATGTTTGTTTCACCTGAGTGGTTGTTTATGTTTACAAAAATAGTCAATGTATCTCTAGATGCTGAGCTGATGCTGTTCGAGTTCTGTGTGGCAGAGGCCGGGTGCTTGAATTGTACGCAGCTGTCCAGATTTTGTTAAACTTTGAACCATCTGTCGCAGTGTTTGCATTTAACTTTGGCGCTGCTCAGTTTAACTGTCTTTTCCAATTTCGACGTAATGACGTACACTCTGCCATCCTTCAACTCTACCGATTTTCGTAAACCAAAATCGAATAAAGTAGGATTCATCCTCCACAATTCATCAAAATTGAGGAACACAAAAGTCAATGCAGTAATGTATCCCATACCACCTTGTGCGTCTATTGTCCTAGAGACAATAACTGTTTTGCTGTACAACCGTTTTCTTGAAAATTAGGGAAAGTAAAGCTTCCATCTTGAATACCTCTTTAGGAAAGTCAGCTTTCTGCACAAATCAAACTATAAAATGGCAGATGGATACGAATTCTATGTTCAGGCAAGCGTGCGTGGGTACCATGCTTATCTTGTGGATGCAACGGTGTATACTGAGGAAGTTATGGACGGCGAGTAGGTAGACTGTTTCTTTAAACAGTCTTTCTCGATTGATTTGGAACCTGCCTTCAGTTGTGACGAAACCCTCCTTAGTTGTCGCCAAACACTGCTAAGTTGTCGTTCCACTCTTCTTAGTCGTCGCCAGACTCTCATTATTTGTCAGAAAACCCTCCTTAATTGTCGCCAAACTCTGCTCAGTTGTTACCGAACCCTTCTTACCTGTCGCCAAACCCTTATTCGTCGCCAAACCCTCCTTAGTTGTCGCAATTATTTGTCTCATTTCCTAGTTATCGCCAAACCCTTCTTACCTTTCGCCAAACTCTCCTCAGTCATTGCGAAACCCTCCTTAGTTGTCGCAATCAGCTGTCACAAAACCACTTCTTAGATGTCACAAAACACTCTTAGTTAATGCCAAACTCTTTTAAGTTGTCGAAAAATACATCTAAGTTGTCACAAAACATTTCTTAGTTGTTGCCAAACTCTTTTTAGTTGTCGAAAAATACATCTAAGTTGTCGCAAAACACTTCTTAGTTGTCGCGAAACACTTCTTAGTTGTCGCAAAACACTTCTTAGTTGTCACAAAACACTTCTTAGTTGTCACAAAACACTTCTTAGTTGTCGCAAAACACTTCTTAGTTGTCACAAAACACTTCTTAGTTGTCACAAAACACTTCTTAGTTGTCGCAAAACACTTCTTAGTTGTCACAAAACACTTCTTAGTTGTCACAAAACACTTCTTAGTAGTCACAAAACACTTCTTAGTTGTCGCAAAACACTTCTTAGTTGTCGTAAAACACTTCTTAGTAGTCACAAAACACTTCTTAGTTGTCACAAAACATTTCTTAGTTGTCGCAAAACACTTCTTAGTTGTCGCAAAACACTTCTTAGTTGTCGCAAAACATTTCATAGTTTTTGCCAAACTCATTACACTCCCTCTTTTCCCTCCCATCCCCCAATCGAATAAATGCATATCATTTCGATAAGTCATTTGACTACTCTCTCAGTAAGCCGAAAAGATAAGCTATCAAGATATTCGCATGAACATCGCCTAAATTAATGGCAATGTACCTGAACACGAGCGTCCATCGCCAAGGTATCCCTCCTTACATGTACAGTAATGAACCCACCCCGATTAATTTAGCAGAAAAATAGTCTTGCATAACATGCAGAAGAAGATTCAATTGTCTCTGAACAAATAATACAATTGCTTTATAACTAAAATATTGAAGTAAGAATCTTGGTCAAAGTTTTATCAAAGTGTATTTTGGTTTAGGCGTGTCCCTATGTGTGTATTTTTGCCCTATTTGGCTTTTTTATGAAAAAAATTGAATATATAAATCCGAAACTATGCAATGGTATGGTTTCAGGACTGTAGTAATTACTAATATCTTAAAGAAACAGGGACGCAATTGAAATAATCTACAGTTCAAACAGAAAGTGAAACTAACAGTGACGTAATGATGATTTACCTTCCAAATTCATATCACAGTAAACCAAAACTGCCTTCCCTGTGCCAGATGGATCCAGCCAGTATTTGTTGCTTGCAGTGTTTTTTCCTTCGCTTGCTTTTATTTCTCGGCATGAACGTGCTGGTAACTCCGGTATCGAACCCAAGGGAGCTGACATGGGTAGTAGAGATGTTGAAAATAAAGTATATGTAAGTGCACAAGTCGAAAGCCGAGAGTGAAAAACACAAGAGAATTAGAAGGAGGATCTAATTTCATTCACTCAATTCTCGCCTTTGAATGTGTTAAATTAAACGCTCTGTCAAGCACCCTTCTCTTGGGAAGTGGGCCCCCTCACTTTTAAACCCTTCCTTTAGAGCCACCAGCTTTTTTATCTCCTTACCCTAAGCTTTTGTATCATTTTAAAGAATAAATACGTAAATAATTTGTTGTCACCATTTCACACATGCATCACACAAGCTGTTCTGTAAGAAGTTAACTAAAAGTTAAACTGAATAAAGGGGGTAAGTTTCTAAAGAAACTGTGGTGCTGCATCGGTGGGAGAGTATAACAAGGTAATTTGGTGATATCAACTGACTTGATAACGTAAGTTAACCACTGTTCAGAGTTTCAAAACAGATGTTTCGAGCGTTAGCCCTTCGTCAGAGGGAATGGAGGAATTGTGGGTTCTGTGTCTGTCGGCAGAACTTGGAGCTACGCTTTTGGTGGGAAACTACAAAGCAACTACAAAGAAAAGGGATAGAACTAATAACGTTCATTATTAGAATTGAGAAATGGTAGAAAAATCAATACCGATGAGCGTGGGAGATCAGAAAACGTGGACTGTGAGCAAAGTCGAGCGTATGACCAAAATATTGATAATTATCATCCAACATTATTAGTAGAATAGTTACCTCTTCCGTTCAAACGGCGAATATAAAACCACGCTGGATCCGAGCGGAAATTCTCGGGTCTTGCGTCCTTTGTGCGGTTGTTTAATTCACAGATCTGTTCTTTTCTGTTGAAATTATAGCTCTGGCAGGTGATTTCTCTTTCACATAAGATATCACAGATATGAGGAGCTGCTACTGTCATCCTCTTGAAAACGAAACCTTTGAGAGCCATGCCACGAATGTTAATTTCTATCCTGCATTGATCCTCAGCGGTTACAAGGTTGGTGACCGAAACACAGGCAAGAAAATATTGAAATATCCACAGCATTTTTCCTGAAAAACGAAATTCATAGACATCAGTGAGTAAACTTTTTTTTCTCAAGGCTGACTAAGAACATTGGATAATTAGAACAACAGGACCTCCAACCACCCCGCTCTTCTGTTATTCCCTTTTTTAAAGACTTATCGCAAGATAAAAACATTTAGCCTTCAAAATAAATTATTGAGAAAATGACTGGAGGAGAAAATTCTTCCATTTTACGGGTGGTTCTGGAAATGGGGTGCAGGGAAAATGAGAGCTGAAAGTAATGTAAATGGACTTGAAAGTTTTGGGAAATTATGAGCTTTTCAAGGTCTGGGCAATTTTGATTGAATGAGCGGACGAGAAATTGATCGAGTAGAGATACCGCCGACAATTCACTTTTCCCGGTGTAGAGGCGGTCATTCGTCTAATTTGTTTCGGCTTCGGTGTAATATCTTCATGACTACACACTCGTACTGGATCGTACACTATAAAGGCTGAAAGTATACTTTTGAACCTAAAATATCCTAAGGAACTCAATGACTCGATCATTGCCATCAGTCTCCGTTACGATTACATGAGACTGAGTGAAGTTTGTTGAACAAATTTTTCTGTTGAAATCACCTGTTTTGGTTGGGTGAAGTGAAATTGTTCCGCATGCTAATTCTAAACTTCCTTTTTCTTTCGATCGGTAATAACTTTCTTTCTGCGGTGGATCGGTAATAACTTTTTCCTTTCATCTGCCCACTCATTCAAGTACATGAATCCCTCGATTTACGTTTAATGAAAAACGGAACCAGCCTTTACATCAACTTTGAAGCCGAACTGTGCCAAACAGAGTACAGCGCGAAAATTAAGGCACTCATTTTTTTCAAGATCTGCCAGTAGATATTTTATCCATTGTGTACCCTCAAAAAGTAAAAAATTAAACGTGGTTCACGGACAACATTGTAGAGACAGTGACTGTTTATTCAAAGTAAACCTTCCCTTTTGGCTCAGCCCAGAAACCATGTTCCCTAAAATTTTACATATTTGAATTTTGTCATTTTCAAAAAATATTGCAAAATAAAATAAAAACCTCCTTTGAAATATGTGGTTGTCTCATGCCACTCCAGGTATGTAGATGAATGAAATAATTATTGTATTAAGTGCTAATAGGAGATGCTTATGTGAATATTTCAAGACTTAGTTATGTAGATAAAGATAATAAAAAAGTTATATGATGATTAAGAAAACTTTTAAATAGTTCCTAGACAACAAATAATACCCCATTCACAACATCAGCCGGGTTAAATTAAAACAGAGATGTGAATAACTGAATTTTCCATAGGTTTCAAGTAATCGCTAATTTTTATTTTCATTCTGCTAAATTTGGAGTTGAAAAACATTGGTTTAAGCAGCTGCTAAGGAGAAGACGATTTTCAACCATGTTTAACAAAACAGCTTTAAAACAAGTTTAAGCATTGGTGTGAATTGGGTATAGGAAAATCCTACCTCGTCCTTCTGGTATTAAGGAAGCCAAAACGGTGAGAACGAAACAGTAGAATACAGACAGCATGGAATTCCAGCGAACAGCTACAATAAGTTTTTCCTCCTTAAAGGAAACATTGGGCGAAATAAGACAGCTGCAGTTTAATTTTTGTTCAAATACATCACCTCCTTTGTCTGATTATAAGGTTCTCAGTGGTTGTCACAACTGAATTAATTTCCTTGGGAACTAGTTGGTTGGTGAAACTCGATTATACCTAATGCATGTCAATGGCCTATAATTTGAATGAAAACAGAGGAAGATGTCCTTCATGTGTTGTTTTATTCTGGTTTAATTATGTCCGTATGAGTGCGATGTATGAGGAAGCTACTCTTTACCAACTGTTTACACGCATTCCTCGTTCACCCACACTTGAGCATAAAATAAAGACGACCGTTTTACCAAAACACGTTGATGTTCCGCAATTTTGAGGTTGGCTTTAATGGAGAATTTGTTTCTTATTCTTATATTTATTTCTCATTCTTTGATTGTGAGGTGAAGCTACTTTTTCATGTAATCAAGTGTCATTCGTACATGTTCGTACATGCATGACTTGCGCCCTCGATCCCCCTCCCCCCCCTTTCACCAGACTGTTTACCTCAGGACCCTTTCAATTCCGTTTTATAATAATTATAAAGGATGAGTGAGGGGGGGGGGAGGGAGGGGGGAGGAGGGTGAAAGGCGATTCACAAGCTAACACTTAGTATCAACAAACCAAAGAACCTGTCAAACGAATTTAAACTCTCCGAAAAGAAATTGAATATCAATATTTTTGGATGACAAGCCCCGTCCGGGCTTTACTTCACGTCTTCTTTCAGACCTTTTCAATGCAAATAAAAAATTTCAATTGCGAAAAACTTATCACTTCCCCTCTGTTAGAAATAGTCTCGATAACAACTGACTCGTTTCGGCTGTACTCAAATTGTGCACGCGAATAAGAGGTTACGTGTCTGAATATCAAACGAACTCTTGTTATGTCAGTAGTTCGTGAAGCACCGACTTAGAGCTAAAAATATTGTATTTGTTTTCTGGATGAGCTGAATTAGCGCGAACACTGCTGATTAGCGGTAACGTGGGAGTGAGTGAGTTAAAGATACAAATTTTTATTTGTATCTTTGTCAGTAGTTTAACTTGAGGACCTCGGAAGGTGACAATTCCAAGCGAACATAAAGTAGGACTTTTTCTATTATCAGAAATAGATGCTTGAATCTTACAACTGATAGCTTGTAATCATAACATTGGCGTTGTTCCATTTGTTTCCCTAACTTTGTCTAAGATTGTTCACCTATCAAATCAAATACAGTGTTAATATTCAGAAGAGTATTGCAATTCCTATGGTGGCCGAGAACTGCCAATAGAAAAATCCGCATTTTTGAAAGAAAATTGTTTTCTTTTTTATTTTGATTGACATTTTTTTTTATTTTTCAATTTATTTTTTTATTTTTAAAATAGAGTGAAAGTAAAATCAATTGAAATAAAAATAAAATAAAATAAAACCAAAGTAAAATAAAATAAAACCAAAGTAAAATAAAATAAAACCAAAGTAAAATAAAATGAAATTATTCGACCCAGCCGAGAGCTGCCACTACCAGCATGCATTGCGTGCGTTACTGTCACACGCTCGAGTTCATCATGGCCGATGCATGGAAGAGGCTCAATGAAAAAGTTAAAGCAAAGCGTACCAAAAAAAACCAGCCCAAGGACCATCGAAGGAAAGATGAACTGACAGTTCAACGTTTGTCAGCAGAAGTTTCTGGAAAGGCCCAAAAGTATACAAGGATTGGGCCAAGAGAGTTTGTTCCCTTCGACGAAACTGAGGAATTGACCATTGGTAATATCAAGAGCGCTTGTGAGAGGCATTTTCTACAAAAAATCGGAAAGAATCTCGTATGTGATATCTTAGCAGGAGAACAGGGCCCATCGTGCAAGACTCTTGCCCAAATACCGGACTTAAAGGTTGTATAGCAGCCATAAATAGCAATCGGAAATGTGGAATTTTGGAAACCCATTTATTTATCATGACCGTCCAGGGAGTGGACCCAGTTTGGTCCTTTCGAAGAGAAGTTTCCTTTCTTTCGCCTTGCCTTCTTAGCTCCAACGCCTCCGCGAGCAGCAAGTCCATCGGGGTCGAGATCAGACATCACATCGTACACTTGATCTCGCGTAACTAACAAGTCATATTTTTGTCTTATTTTCTTGTGCATGCTTCTATATCCCAATAGCTTTCCTGGTCCTTCCAGGCGTATTGAGGAAAGTCTCTCCGTAAAAAATCGATCGCTTCTTCGCGTTTGAGGCCTTGTTTGACATACTTCTGCAGTGCACCTTTAAGGAGATCGTCTTCTTTCCACGATGAAACCCTGCTATCCGCCATTTTCGAAAACAGCCCGGGAGAACAGTCACTATATTCCCGCCATTTTGGATCTTTACGATGCACGCAATGCATGCTGGTAGTGGCAGCTCTCGGCTGGGTCGAATAATTTCATTTTATTTTACTTTGGTTTTATTTTATTTTACTTTGGTTTTATTTTATTTTATTTTTATTTCAATTGATTTTACTTTCACTCTATTTTAAAAATAAAAAAATAAATTGAAAAATAAAAAAAAAATGTAAATCAAAATAAAAAAGAAAACAATTTTCTTTCAAAAATGCGGATTTTTCTATTGGCAGTTCTCGGCCACCATACAATTCCCTGGCGCCGGGTTTTCTTTTGACCTCAAATCAACCAGGGGGATAACAGAAACTAAACAAAGAGACCACAGCACGGGCAAGACTTGATGGAGCATGTATGGGGAAAAAAACGTTACGTTTGAAATTTGACGAACAGTTCGCTTACGAATTTATGAAAGCCTCTTAATACTGTTCCGAAAACAATTATCGAAAACTATTCTTAACTGTATGAACAGCCAGTTTTTAATCCTGTTCTCTGTGGTAAAAACCAAACATGATTAAGCAGTGTTTAAGTTCGATAAAGTAGACACTAGTTCGCCGAGAAAGCGAAAGGGGACGCTTGCACAATATCAGTCACCAGATAAGCGTACCATACTGCTTATCATTCGAGCTGAAAAATCGTGTTCGGACAGAAGTAATTTTCCTCGAAACACAGATAACATGATGATTACCAGTTTCATCAATGAATTTTAAAAATGGAGCCTAGTGGATCAAACCTTGGCCAGGCTGGTCAATGCCACTTCCGGCTCTTATTCGAGGAGTGCTGTAAACAGGAAGTTGAAAAGGGAAGGGGGGGTGGGGGGTAGTAGGTAGACACTACTATATTATGCTACAAAGAAATACGGAGCCTGAAAAAGTAAGATCGACTAGGATCGACCAGTTATTTTATTTCTCACTGAATGGTCTTTTCGTCTTGCAAGTGACCTCATGCGACCGGTAGTCTTTAAAAGGATTTTTATTCTCTTTGGGCGAATTTACGACTTAATATTCAAACAGTGGTCTTAAATGAAATTCGATAAAAGGTGAAATGAAAGGGTATCTTGAGCTGTGATAAAGATGTCTTCGAAAGATGACTGAATAAGGTGAAACTGCTGGGTCAGGTCTAGATATAGTTTTCGGTGTGAAAATAGGGTTAAAATAAAGTGAAGAGGGACGAATACTACAGCAGAAAATTCTGTGGTGTGTTCCCCCCGTTTCGAGTCGAATGGAATGACAAAACAACTTCATCACTTCATCAGCTGATTATTATTTCGAAGAAAATGTGTTCAGGAAGCGCTTAACTCCCTGGGAAACTCACGCAACTCAAAATTGGCATGTTTCCAATTTAAATAATCAGGAAACCTTAGTGATAAAACAGCAAATTATATTTAAGGACGCGTCGATCAGTAGTTTTATCAGTTTATCAGGTGAGCAGCCAAGGAGAGAACGTTTTCTTGCGAGGAACTTCCGCCTAGATCAGTAAAGGTTTTGGAGTCCGCTCTTATTCACAGCGATATCAGTAAATCGTATAGCAAGTCAGGGAAGGTAAGTCCTCAGGATGTTAGATTTTCAGTACGATTCATTGTTTCAGTTCATCACTTCGCATTGAATTTTGAAGATGTGAAGATGTAAATTCTCCAATGTATTTCGCAACTGTCTTTCCTAGAAATGAAGCGATCTTGTGTTCGAAGAATTTGACATGATTCGTGAATGTTTGTGATGTATTTGAAATTGTCACCATGCCGCAACTGTCTCGATTTAGTTGTTTTCGTTTTGTGCAAGTGAATTATTAGCCGTATCTAAAGGATAAGTTTTATATAGCTAATAGTTAATATCTTCCGATTGCTCAATCATAAGTCCAGTCAGAAACTGGGTTGGAAACCCTAAAATAATTCGTATCGCTTTTTATAGCCGTCTTTAGGAATCTCCTGCTATACAAGGCTGTCACAGAAATAATTTGTTGTTCACTGTTTTACATCATATCCATGCATCATACAGTTTTCGATTACCCTGCAAAGACCTTCAGTCAAGGCTTGTTTTCGTGTGCCGCGAAAAAAACGTCAAAGACGAGTAAAAACGATAAGTAAAGTTGGGGGATCCACGAACTTTCCTGTAAAATACATATATATTTTTTCGTTCTTTCTCAAATTTACCTTGATGTGAAATTTACCTCAGTTGATGTGAATTTATAATTCGGGTTTATCTAACAAACATGAAGAAAATACTGACAGCCAGATATCGATTTATTGAGTTTCACTAGAATTTACTAAATCTAAATTATAGACCGACAATATAGGGAAAGTGATTGCTCTATTCTGTAACTCATAGAAACAATTCTTGGGAACTTTTAGTTAATCCACCAGCAAAGGATGTTCTCAATATATTTCTAACTGTTATTAAGCAGAAACGTTCTTTCCAACTAAGGGAAAATTACAGCGCTTTACTCCACTTTAAGTGAAAGAGCACGAGGGCCTCCTGAAAGACATTCCAGATGTTAGCAGAAAAACAAAAATACAATAAGTAAATAAAGTTTTGCGTGAACTTGAATATGCCATCACCTACAATCAGTGTCACGCGCAGCAAAATTTAGAAGGTCAACGGGCAAAAAAATTGAAGAAGATGGGTCACACTGGCTGTATCATTAGTGAAAATCGATTTTGGTTTTGAGCTGATCAAGAAAAAAGGATTGACTGCATAAGGAACCTTTACATTTTTAAATATGTATTCATTGAAATTAGATTCACAAGAATATGAAGAGCTGACTTCACAACTATTTCTCTACAAAATTATTACTTAGTCTTCATTACCCATATGTTATTATTTGACCAATGATCACTAACTTCCCTCCATGCCCGCTAATTAAAGTCTAAACAGTCCTAGCATTTGTATTTTTATTCTATAAGCGAAAGTAATTTGTGGCTAACATTGTCCTCACCCTGGAGATTATAAACTATTATCTTGCTTCACCCTAATATTATATGCTTTTAACGCACAATAATTTGTGTGAATAAAGACGTGGGATAACTTGTTGTTCATGCATCATGCAACTGAGAACATACGCGCCATGGTTAATTCTCACCCATCCCTCCCCCCCTCCCTCTCTCCCCCTTCCCTCTTTCCCCCCTCCCCCCCGTCTGCATATGTCTGCGGGCCTTACTCTAAGCCCTAAATCCTAAGCCCTAAACCTAAGAAAACATTACGCTCTAAGAGTGAAACTCTGTGAGTGAACCTCTAGGAGCGACCCTCGGGGAGTGAACCTCTGGGAGTGTTCGGCGCTAAAAGCTATGTACATCATGCAGAAATTTCACTGAAATAGCTTGTCTATTAGTAATAAATGCTAGTGCTCTTTGGTATCTTATCTCCACATGTAGATGTTGAGAAGCCACTATGCTTTGAAGTGCAACGAGTTCTTGCGTTGATCTCAGATTTTTTACAATCAGATAAGCAACTTTAACCATTGCTAAAAATTTTTAATACGTCTCACCCTCTAAATCCTTGTTTAAAACGCTTGAAATAAAGACTTGTTTGAGTCCACTGAACTTAAGAGATCAATACAAAACTGTATGAACCGTAAAAAACATCTGATTAATTGCTCCGAAAAGAGCTGGAAAAAGAACAAAAATTACAGCTTTTGCTGTCAACAAATTTATAAGGTTAGTACAAATTAAAAACTCACCTATTCTAGCAAATGTCGTTTGTGAATGTTAATTCTAACCTCAAATGTAAACGACTCTTGAACCACAAGTTGTGCTGTTTGCCTTACAGTAACACAACTTAATAATAAAATCTAAATAATGACCCAAAAAAGTCAAACTACAGAGTTGAAAAACAAACATCAATTAGCATTATCAAAACAGAATTACCACTTCACGCTAAGGAAAGTGCTTCCATGTATTTCAGTGGAGAAATGTTATGATCACTTCACCATGTCCAGCAGTATTATAACAACATTCATTTTGCTGATTTGTTCCGTTGTTGAAAGAACCTCCCCCTCCCCCACAGGAAATATCTTTATTCGCACCTCCATTTCCCCCAGAGTACCCTCCACCTCCCCCAGGTAACTCATGGGCTCCACGATATCCACCCCCACCTCCGAACCCACCCCGATGTGCTCCCCCCTCTCCCCCGGCTAGAAATCCTTTACCTCCCTTTCCCCCTTCACCAGAACCCCCTGAGTCTTCTCCATTACTGTAAAAGCCGCCACCACCACCACCTACAATAAAGAGATTTACAGTTGACGTTAGCTACTGAAAAGATCATGGCTTTAAGTAATTCTGAAAAAAATCCAAATTTAAACGACCAGTACCAAAAATACTGATGGATGGCGGTATAATGCGAAAAGAAATTCAATAGTTATAAATAGGAAATTCTTCACCTACCAGAGTGCGATTTATCAGTTTGTCCTCCTTCTCCGTTACTTCCTCCTGACAGGAATGGCGAGTTATACCCTGCATTTCCTGTTGTGTTTATGGACGCATCACATCCTGAATATTGTTCTGTCATTTTAGCAACTCCTCCTCCACCTCCGGCTATGATCAAAGGCTTGTTCTCTCCTCTTACTACAAATGTACCTCCTCCGCCTGAGCCAGTTTTTTTGTTAGAATACGCTTTTTCTCCTCTTTGACCAACAAGTATACGAATGATTTCATCTTTGGTCAACATAAAGTTTCCAATCATCCGCGCCCCTCTTCCTCCGTTGATGACACTGTCCTTACTGTACCCCCCTGAGGCTCCTATTGTTTCTATTCTGTATTCACCAGTGTGCGGCACAGTCCACAGTTGAATACCGCCGGACACTGTAACTTGTCCGTCATGATCCTGACCCGTGTAGTGACTGCCAACTGAGTTTGGACCCTCTGTTCCACTCTTACCAAGATTTGTAAAAACAGCTGTAAATCCTTCGTAAAACACAAGCAGTAAAAATAAAAGTTATGACACTAATAAGAAATTGTTAGTTACTTTGGGCTTTGCCAATACTGTAAAAACCCGCTTAAAAGAAAACGTCTTTTGCGGGTTCAGGCTGATTTTGTTCTTATATATCGGGTGTTTCTACAAAACAGCTTGAAAATGCTCTTAAGGTGTTCTTAAAATTGTTTCTAAAAATTAAATACCGCATAGACTACCAACAGATGAAATCAATGTGCAAGCACAACATTTTAATTAATTCATAGATGGAAGTAACCTTAACTGCATTAATCAAGGCAATAATATTATATTAGGGGAGGGGAAGCAGTTCTGGTGATAAACAACTCGAAACTCAGCAAAAATCAAGCAAATTCAAAATGCACAAGCCCCCCCTCCCTCCCCCTTCCCTCCTTCCATGTAACTATTGACTGGTCCCCAATCCTACAAGCAAACTGAGAGAGCAAAATGTCAGCATCCAGTTTCTTAAATTTCCAGCCCAATTATCAGATCCATTAAAATCTGATATCTTTCGAAACCTTGGGGGTTTGAGCCATTTTCTCAAACACTTTCTTGAGAAAAGGTCTCATCGTTACTTAACTCACTCCACGCTCCCCCAGTCCATTGGGTTATTAAGATCCTTTGCTAAATGTCTATCCTGCCATTTAGCGAGATTGTTCTCCTCTTCCAGCCATGTTTCCATTGTTGCACCAATTTTACCTTTCATCAACCGACCACGTCCTCCATCAATAGGCTGGATTTTGTCAGTGTGGTTTTCAGGCAACATGTAAACTGTAGTGTTGATCTGATTTCAAGTTTTCATGTTGATTTTTTGGAAGCCGACATTGTCTGCAAATAGAATTTTTTTCTTCTTTGTCATTCCCAGTTCCTGGAATAAATGTACCCTGGACCCACTGTAAGTTAATTTCTTCATCCTTCCAAACATCTTGCTGGAAATACACATCAACCTTCTTGTCATACTTTTCTTTCTCCTCAGTTGCCACACGCCCTTTTCCTCTGAAGATAAGAGCTGGCTTCACGTTTTGTTCCCCGTCAGCCCCAATACAAAGTTGTAGAGTAGCCTGTCGTTTATCTAAACCAGAAGATGGTTGTGACACGCACACTTCCTTAGCACCCAATGTGTCGCAGGTTTTATCTTGCTCATTTACAAATGGGACAGGAACCTACCTGGTCGATATTGTATGTATTTTTAGGTATCCATCTTCCATACTTTGGGTCAACTGTATAGGGCTTGTTTCTTCTCCTTTGTGTTTTCAAGGCTTTCCTCAAATCCCTGTGGAATTTCTGGATCGTATCCCGGCCATCATCTGTCCAGACTTTTTTCTTGTTGGTCCTTCTCCTCAGTACTATGGTGTGTCTTTTCTTGAATCTCTGGAACCACTTGCTGCTTTCTTTAAATTTTGCAGCTTCTTCTGCGCCATAGAATGCTTCGATTTTAGATTTCATTTCTTTTTAACTAAAGTTTGGACACTTTGCTTCCTGCTGGCTGACTCGGCAGGTAGAGGATTGGAAGCCAGAGGATATTTATCAGTGCGTCGGGATCTGTTCCCAGCGATCCTTCTCCTTTGTCTCTTCTTCGTCATGGTCAGAGTCAGTTCTGCAAGAGTCAGAGTCAGTTCTGCAAGAATTTTGCTTCTGTTTTTTTCCCACTTAGGCACCAGCGATCTGTTGACTCCTTGTTGCTTTGCAACTGTTTTGTATTTATTAGTTGATGATTTCAATGAATCCAAAAGATCCAGTGTTTTCTTTATGAAATCGACAGTGTAGGACTTTCGCTTGTTACTTCCCCTTCGATTATTGCTACGCCTTTGAGTTTGACCTTGGGCAACACCACTCGATTCACGTGGCACATCCTCAAGCTGTTGACTCCATTCTCTGCATGTTTGTTTCACCTGAGTGGTTGTTGATGTTTACAAAAATAGTCAATGTATCTCTAGATGCTGAGCTGATGCTGTTCGAGTTCTGTGCGGCAGAGGCCGGGTGCTTGAATTGTACGTGGCTGTCCAAATATTGTTGAACTTTGAACGATTTGTCGCAATGTTTGCATTTAACTTTGGCGCTGCTTAGTTTAACTGTCTTTTCCAATGTCGACGTAATGACGTACACTCTGCCATCCTTCAACTCTACTGATTTTCGTAAACCACAATCGAATAAAGTACGATTCATCTTCCACAATTCATCAAAATTGAGGAACACAAAAGTCAATGCAGTAATGTATCCCATAACACCTTGTGCGTCTATTGTCCTAGAGACAATAACTGTTTGGCTGTGCAGCGGTTTTCTTGAAAATGACCTAAAAGACATTTCGAGTGAGGGAAAGTAAAGTTTCAATCTTGAATATCTCTTGAGTAAAGTCAACTTTCTGCACAGATCAAACCATAAAATGGCAGATGGATGCAAATTCTATGTTCAGACAAGGAAACGTGGGTACCATGCTTATTTTGTAGATGCAACGGTTTATATTTTGGAAGTTATGGACTGCGAGCAGGTAGACTGTTTCTTTAAACAGTCTTTCTATGATTGATTTGGAACCTGCCTTTAGTTGTCACAAAACCTTCCTTAGTTGTCGCCAAACACTGCTAAGTTGTCGTTCCACTCTTCTTAGTCGTCACCAGACTCTCATTGTTTGTCAGCAAACCCTCCTTAATTGTCGCCAAACTCTGCTCAGTTGTTACCGAACCCTTCTAACCTGTCGCCAAACTCCTTAGTTGTCGCAATTAGTTGTCTCATTTCCGAGTTATCGCCAAACCCTTCTTACCTGTCGCCAAACTCTCCTCAGTCATCGCCAAACTCTCCTTAGTTGTCGCAATCAGTTGTCACAAAACACTCCTTAGTAGTGGGCAAACCACTTCTTACATTTCACAAAACATTCTTAGTTATTGCCAAACTCTTTTTAGTTGTCGCAAAACACTTTTAAGTTGTCGCAAAACACTTCTTAGTTTTCGCAAAACACTTCTTAGTTGTCGCGAAACACTTCTTAGTTGTCGCAAAACATTTCTTAGTTGTCGCAAAACACTTCTTAGTTGTCACAAAACATTTCTTAGTTGTCGCAAAACACTTCTTAGTTGTCACAAAACACTTCTTAGTTGTCGCAAAACACTTCTTAGTTGTCGCAAAACACTTCTTAGTTGTCACAAAACATTTCTTAGTTGTCGCAAAACACTTCTTAGTTGTCGCAAAACATTTCATAGTTGTTTCCAAACTCATTACACTCCCTCTTTTCCCTCCCATCCCCAACAAAATAAATGTATATCATTTCGATAAGTCATTTGACTGCTCTCTCAGTAAGCCGAAAACATAAGCTATCAAGATATTCGCATGAATATCACCTAAATCAATGGCAATGTACCTGAACACGAGTGTCCATCGCTTAGGTATCCCTCCTTGCAGGTGCAGTAATGGGAACCCACCCATTAATTTAGCAGAAAAATAGTCTTGCATGATATGCAGAAGAAGATTCAATTGTCTCTGAACAAATTATACAATTGCTTTATAACTATAATATCGAAGTAAGAATGTTAGTCAAAGTTTTATCAAAGTGCATTTTGGTTTAGGCGTGTCCCTATGTGTGTATTTTTGCCCTATTTGGCTTTTTTATGAAAAAAAAATTGAATATATAATATCTTGAAGAAACGGGGACGCTATTAAAAGAATCTACAATTCAAACAGAAAGTGAAACTAACAGTGACGTAATGATGATTTACCTTCCAAATTCATATCACAGTAAACCAAAACTGCCTTCCCTGTGCCAGATGGATCCAGCCAGTATTTGTTGCTTGCAGTGTTTTTTCCTTCGCTTGCTTTTATTTCTCGGCATGAACGTGCTGGTAACTTCGGTATCGAACCCAAGGGAGCTGATATGGGTAGTAAAGATGTTGAAAATAAAATATATGTAGGTGCACAAGTCGAAAGCCGAGAGTGAAAAACACAAGAGAATTAGAATGAGGATCTAATTCCATTCATCAATTCCCGCCTTTGAATATGATAAATTAAACGCTCTGTCAAGCAGCCTTCTCTTGGGAAGTGGGCCCCCCACACTTTTAAACCCTTCCTTTAGAGCCACCAGTTTTTTTACCTTCTTCCGAGACCCCAAGCTTTTTGTATCATTTTAAAGAATAAATACATAAATAATTTGTTGTCGCCATTTCACACATGCATCACACAAGCTGTTCTGTGAAGAAGTTAACTGAAAGTTAAACTGAATAAAAGGGGTAAGTTACTAAAGAAACTGTGGTGCTGCATCGGTGGGAGTGTATAACAAGGTAATTTGGTGCTATCAACTGAGTTGATAACGTAAGTTATAAAATAATTCAAATAGTACGCGCGCTCTGATTGGCCATAAAACCATTTTACATGAGCGTATGTAAACACGGTTTTCGTTCCTCTTTCATCAGTTATTTTATAAAAGAAATGTAAAATGGTTTCCGTGTTTACATAGCCTGATGTAAACACTTGGGAGGTTGGGAGAACACTCGATAAGCTGGAAACCACTCCACTTCGCGTCGTGGTTTCCTACGCTTATCTCGTGTTCTCCCAACCTCCCGCGTGTTTACATCAGGCTATGTAAACACGGAAACCATTTTACATTTCTTCATTGACCACTCTTCAGAGTTTCAAAACAGATGTTTCGAGCGTTAGCCCTTCGTTAGAGTGAATAGAGGAATTGTGGGTTGTGTGTCTGTCGGCAGAACTTGGAGCTACGCTTTTGGTGGGAAACTACAAAGCAACTACAAAGAAAAGGGATAGATCTAATATCGTTCATTATTAAAATTAAGAAATGATGGAAAAATCAATACAGATGAGTGCGGGAGATCAGACAACGCGGACTGTGAGCAAAGTCAAGCGTATGACCAAAATATTGATAATTATCATCCAACATTATTGGCTGAATAGTTACCTCTTCCGTTCAAACGGCGAATATAAAACCACGCTGGGTCTGAGCGGAAATTCTCGGGTCTTGCGTCCTTTGTGCGGTTGTTTAATTCACAGATCTGTTCTTTTCTGTTGAAATTATAGCTCTGGCAGGTAATTTCCCTTTCACATAAGATATCACAGATATGAGGAGCTGCTACTGTCATTCTCTTGAAAACGAAGCCTTTGAGAGCCATGCGTCGAATATTAATTTCTATCCTGCACTGATCCTCAGCAGTTACAAGGTTGGTGAACGAAACACAGACAAGAAAATAACGAAATATCCACAGCATTTTTCCTGAAAAACGAAATCCATAGACATCAGTGAGTAAACTTTTTTTCTCAAGGCTGACTAAGAACATTGGATAATTAGAAAAACAGGACCTTCAACCACCCCGCTCTTCTGTTATTCCCTTTTTTAAAGACTTATCGCAAGATAAAAACATTTAGCCTTCAAAATAAGTTATTGAGAAAATGACTGGAGGAGAAAATTCTTCCATTTTACGGTGGTCCTGGGTGCAGGGAAAATGAGAGCTGAAAGTAATGTAATAGGACTTGAAAGTTTTGGGAAATTATGAGCTTTTCAAGGTCTGGACAATTTTGAATGAATGAGCGGACGAGAAATTGATCGAGTAGAGATACCGCTGTCAATTCATTTTTCCCGGTGTAGAGGCGGTCATTCGTCTAATTTGTTTCGGCTTCGGTGTAATATCTTCATGACTACACAATCGTACTGGATCGTACACTATAAAGGCTGAAAGTATACTTTTGAACCTAAAATATCCTAAGGAACTCAATGACTCGATCATTGCCATCAGTCTCCGTTACGATTACATGAGACTGAGTAAAATTTGTTTAACAAATTTTTCTGTTGAAATAACCTGTTTTAGCTGGGTGAAGTGAAATTGCTCCGCAGGCTAATTCGAAACTTCCTTTCTCTTTCGATCGGTAATAACTTGTTCCTTTCATCTGCCCACTCCTTCAAGTACATGAATCTCTCGATTTACGTTTAATGAAAAACGGAACCAGCCTTTACATCAACTTTGAAGCCGAACTGTACCAAACAGCCAAACAGCGCGAAAATTAAGACGCTCATTTTTTTCAAGGTCTGCCAGTAGTCATTTTATCCATGGTGTACCATCAAAAAGTCAAAAATTAAACGTGGTTCACGGACATCATTGTAGAGACAGTGACTGTTTATTCAAAGTAAACCTTCCCTTTTGGCTCAGCCCAGAAACCATGTTCCCTAAAATTTTACATATTTGAATTTTGTCATTTTCAAAAAAATATTGCCAAATAAAATAAAAACCTCCTTTGAAATATGTGGTTGTCTCATGCCACTCCAGGTATGTAGATGAATTAAATAATTGTTGTAATAAGTGCTAATAGGAGATCCTTATGTGAATATTTCAAGCCTTAGTTATGTAGATAAAGATAATAAAAAAGTTATATGATGATTAAGAAAACTTTTAAATAGTTCTTAGACAACAAATAATACCCCATTCACAACATCAGCCGGGTTAAATTAAAACAGAGATGTGAATAACTGAATTTTCCATAGGTTTCAAATAATCGCTAATTTTTATTTTCATTCTGCTAAATTTGGAGTTGAAAAACATTGGTTTAAGCAGCTGCTAAGGAGAAGACGATTTTCAACCATGTTTAACAAAACAGCTTTAAAACATGTTTAAGCATTGGTGTGAATTGGGTTTAGGAAAATCCTACCTCGTCCTTCTGGTATTAAGGAAGCCAAAACGGTGAGAACGAAACAGTAGAATACAGACAGCATAGAATTCCAGCGAACAGCTACAGTAAGTTTTTCCTCCTTAAAGGAAACATTGGGCGAAATAAGACAGCTGCAGTTTAATTTTTGTTCAAATACATCACCTCCTTTGTCTGATTATAAGGTTCTCAGTGGTTGTCACAACTGAATAAATTTCCTTGGGAACTAGTTGGTTGGTGAAACTCGATTATACCTAATGCATGTCAATGGCCTATAATTTGAATAAAAACAGAGGAAGATGTCCTTCATGTGTTGTTTTATTCTGGTTTAATTATGTCCGTATGAGTGCGATGTATGAGGAATCTACTCTTTACCAACTGTTTACACGCATTCCTCGTCCAAAGAACCTGTCAAACGAACTTAAACTCTCCGAAAAGAAATTGAATATCAATATTTTTGGATGACAAGCCCCGTCCGGGCTTTAATTCACGTCTTCTTTCAGACCTTTTCAATGCAAATGAAAATTTTCAATTGCGAAAAACTTATACTTCCCCTCTGTTAGAAATAGTCTCGATAACAACTGACTCGTTTCGGCTGTACTCAAATTGTGCACGCGAATAAGAGGTAACGTGTCTGAATATCAAACGAATTCTTGTTATGTCAGTAGTTCGTGAAGCACCGACTTAGAGCGAAAATTATAGCTAAAAATATTGTATTTGTTTTCTGGATGAGCTGAATTAGCGCGAACACTGCTGATTAGCGGTAACGTGGGAGTGAGTGAGTTAAAGATACAAATTTTTATTCTTAACTGTATGAACAGCCAGTTTTTAATCCTGTTCTCTGTGGTAAAAACCAAACATGATTAAGCAGTGTTTAAGTTCGATAAAGTAGACACTAGTTCGCCGAGAAAGCGAAAGGGGACGCTTGCACAATATCAGTCACCAGATAAGCGTACCATACTGCTTATCATTCGAGCTGAAAAATCGTGTCTTCGGACAGAAGTAATTTTCCTCGAAACACAGATAACATGATGATTACCAGTTTCATCAATTAATTTTAAAAATGGAGCCTAGAGGATCAAACCTTGGCCAGGCTGGTCAATGCCACTTCCAGCTCTTATTCGAGGAGTGCTGTAAACAGGAAGTTGAAAAGGGAAGGGGGGGTAGGGGGGGGGGGGGTAGGTAGACACTACTTTATTATGCTACAAAGAAATACGGAGCCTGAAAAAGTAAGATCGACTAGGATCGACCAGTTATTTTATTTCTCACTGAATGGTCTTTTCGTCTTGCAAGTGATCTCATGCGACCGGTAGTCTTTAAAAGGATTTTTATTCTCTTTGGGCGAATTTACGACTTGATATTCAAACAGTGGTCTGAAATGAAATTCGATAAAAGGTGAAATGAAAGGGTATCTTGAGCTGTGATAAAGATGTCTTCGAAAGATGACTGAATAAGGTGAAACTGCTGGGTCAGGTCTAGATATAGTTTTCGGTGTGAAAATAGGGTTAAAATAAAGTGAAGAGGGACGAATACTACAGCAGAAAATTCTGTGGTGTGTTCCCCCCGTTTCGAGTCGAATGGAATGACAAAACAACCTCATCACTTCATCAGCTGATTATTATTTCGAAGAAAATGTGTTCAGGAAGCGCTTAATTCCCTGGGAAACTCACGCAACTCAAAATTGGCATGTTTCCAATTTAAATAATCAGGAAACCTTAGTGATGAAACAGCAAATTATATTTAAGGACGCGTCGATCAGTAGTTTTATCAGTTTATCAGGTGAGCAGCCAAGCAGAGAACGTTTTCTTTCGAGGAACTTCCGCCTAGATCAGTAAAGGTTTTGGAGTCCGCTCTTATTCACAGCGATATCAGTAAATCGTATAGCAAGTATGGAAGGTAAGTCCTCAGGATGTTAGATTTTCAGTACGATTCATTGTTTCAGTTCTTCACTTCGCATTGAATTTTGAAGATGTGAAGATGTAAATTCTTCAATGTATTTCGCAACTGTCTTTCCTAGAAATGAAGCGATCTTGTGTTCGAAGAATTTGACATGATTCGTGAATGTTTGTGATGTATTTGAAATTGTCACCATGCCGCAACTGTCTCGATTCAGTTGCTTTCGTTTTATGCAAGTGAATTATTAGCCGTATCTAAAGGATAAGTTTTATATAGCAGTTCACAAACATTTCAGCGAATTTGACAGTGTATTTTCGTTGTATTCCGCTAAGTTCAGTAAAGGAGACACTAGCAATGAGCGACTAATGTCTTATGGTAAGTGCGCGTGAATTATTCAGTTAATATCTTCCGATTGCTCAATCATAAGTGCAGTCAGAAACTGCGTTGGAAACCCTAAAATAATTCGTATAGCTTTTTATAGCCGTCTTTAGGAATCTCCTGCTATACAAGGCTGTCACAGAAATAATTTGTTGTTCACTGTTTTCCATCATCATATCCATGCATCATACAGTTTTCGATTACCCTGAAAAGACCTTCAGTCAAGGCTTGTTTTCGTGTGCTGCGAAAAAAACATCAAAGACGAGTAAAAACGATAAGTAAAGTTGGGGGATCCACGAACTTTCCTGTAAAATACATATATATTTTTTCGTTCTTTCTCAAATTTACCTTGATGTGAAATTTACCTCAGTTGATGTGAATTTATAATTCGGGTTTATCTAACAAACATGAAGAAAATACTGACAGCCAGATATCGATTTATTGAGTTTCACTAGAATTTACTAAATCTACATTATAGACCGACAATATAGGGAAAGTGATTGCTCTATTCTGTAACTCATAGAAACAATTCTTGGGAACTTTTAGTTAATCCACCAGCAAAGGATGTTCTCAATATATTTCCAACTGTTATTAAGCAGAAACGTTCTTTCCAACTAAGGGAAAATTACAGCGCTTTACTCCACTTTCAGTGAAAGAGCACGAGGGCCTCCTGAAAGACATTCCAGATGTTAGCAGAAAAACAAAAATACAATAAGTAAATAAAGTTTTGCGTGAACTTGAATATGCCATCACCTACAATCAGTGTCACGGGCAGCAAAATTTAGAAGGTCAACGGGCAAAAAAATTGAAGATGGGTCACACTGGCTGTATCATTAGTGAAAATCGATTTTGGTTTTGAGCTGATCAAGAAAAAAGGATTGACTGCATAAGGAACCTTTACATTGTTAAATATGTATTCATTGAAATTAGATACACAAGAATATGAAGAGCTGACTTCACAACTATTTCTCTACAAAATTATTACTTAGTCTCGATTACCCATATGTTATTATTTGACCAATGATCACTAACTTCCCCCCGTGCCCGCTAATTAAAGTCTAAACAGTCCTAGCATTTGTATTTTTATTCTATAAGCGAAAGTAATTTGTGGCTAACATTTTCCTTACCCTGGAGATTATAAACTATTATCTTGCTTCACCCTAATATTATATGCTTTTAACGCACAATAATTTGTGTGAATAAAGACGTGGGATAACTTGTTGTTCGCTGTTTTCTATCACCTAAATATTCATGCATCATGCAACTGAGAACATACGCGCCATGGTTAATTCTCACCCATCCCTCCCCCCCTCTCTCTCTCTCTCCCCCTTTCCTCTTTCCCCCCTCCCCCCCGTCTGCATATGTCTGCCAGCCTCACTCTAAGCCCTAAATCCTAAGCCCTAAACCTAAGAAAACATTACGCTCTAAGAGTGAAACTCTGTGAGTGAACCTCTAGGAGCGACCCTCGGGAAGTGAACCTCTGGGAGTGTTCGACGCTAAAAAGCTATGTACATCATGCAGAAATTTCACTGAAATAGCTTGTCTATTAGTAATAAATGCTAGTGTTCTTTGGTATCTTATCTCCACATGTAGATGTTGAGAAGCCACTATGCTTTGAAGTGCAACGAGTTCTTGCGTTAATCTCAGTTTTTTTACAATCAGATAAGCAACTTTAACCATTGCTAAAAATTTTTAATACGTCTCACCCTCTAAATCCTTGTTTAAAACGCTTGAAATAAAGACTTGTTTGAGTCCACTGAACTAAAGAGATGAATACAAAACTGTATGAACCGTAAAAAACATCTGATTAATTGCTCCGAAAAGAGCTGGAAAAAGAACAAAAATTACAGCTTTTGCTGTCAACAAATTTATAAGGTTAGTACAAATTAAAAACTCACCTATTCTAGCAAATGTTGTTTGTGAATTTTAATTCTAACCTCAAATATAAACGGCTTTTGAACCACAAGTTGTGCTATTTGTCTTACAGTAACACGGCTTAATAATAAAATCTAAATAATGACCCAAAAAGTCAAACTACGGAGTTGAAAAACAAACATCAATTAGCAATATCAAAACAGAATTACCACTTCACGCTAAGGAAAGTGCTTCCACGTATTTCAGTGAAGAAATGTTATGATCACTTTACCATGTCCAGCAGTATTATAACAACATTCATTTTGCTGATTTGTTCCGTTGTTGAAAGAACCTCCCCCTCCCCCACAGGAAATATCTTTATTCGCACCTCCACTTCCCCCAAAGTACCCTCCACCTCCCCCAGGTAACTCTTTAGCTGCACGATACCCACCCCCACCTCCGAACCCACCCCGATGTTTTCCCCCCTTTCCCCCGTTCAGAAATCCTTTACCTCCCTTTCCCCCTCCATTAGAACCCCCTGAGTCTTCTCCATTACTGTAAAAGCCGCCACCACCACCACCTACAATCAAGAGATTTACAGTTGACATTAGCTACTGAAAAGATCATGGCTTTTAACAATTCTGAAAAAAATCCAAATTTAAGCGACCAGTACCAAAAATACTGATGGATGGTGGTATAATGCGAGAAGAAATTCAATAGTTATAAATAGGAAATTCTTCACCTACCACAGTGTTTCTCAGTTTGTCCTCCATTTCCGTTACTTCCTCCTGACAGGAATGGCGAGTTATACCCTGCATTTCCTGTTGTGTTTATGGACGCATCACATCCTGAATGTTGTTCTGTCATTTTTGCAACTCCTCCTCCACCTCCGGCTATGATCAAAGGCTTGTTCTCTCCTCTTACTACAAATGTACCTCCTCCGCCTGAGCCAGTTTTTTTGTTAGAATACGCTTTTTCCCCTCTTTGACCAACAAGTATACTAATGTTATCACCTTTGGTCAACATAAAGTTCCCAATCATCCGCGCCCCTCTCCCTCCATTGATGACACTGTCCTCGCTGTACCCCCCTGAGGCTCCTATTGTTTCTATTCTGTATTCACCAGTTTGTGGCACAGTCCACAGTTGAGTACCGTTGGACACTGTGACTTGTCCGTCATGATCCTGACCTGTGTAGTGACTGCCAACTGAGTCCGGACCCCCTCTTCCACTCTTACCAAGATTTGTAAAAACAGCTGTAAATCCTTCGTAAAACACAAGCAGTAAAAATAAAAGCTATGACACTAATAAGAAATTGTTAGTTACTTTGGGCTTTGCCAATACTGTAAAAACCCGCTTAAAAGAAAACGTCTTTTGCGGGTTCAGGCTGATTTTGTTCTTATATATCGGGTGTTTCTACAAAAACAGCTTGAAAATGTTCTTAAGGTGTTCTTAAAATTGTTTCTAAAAATTAAATACCGCATGGACTACCAACAGATGAAATCAATGTACAAGCACAACATTGTAATTAATTCATAGATGGAACTAACCTTAACTGGATTAATCAAGGCAATAATATTATATTAGGGGAGTGGAAGCAGTTCTGGTGATAAACAACTCGAAACTCAGCAAAAATCAAGCAAATTCAAAATGCACCAGCCCCCCCTCCCTCCCCCTTTCCTCCTTCCATGTAACTATTGACTGGTCCCCAATCCTATAAGCAAACTGAGAGAGCAAAATGTCAGCATCCAGTTTCTTAAATTTCCAGTCCAATTATCAGATCCATTAAAATCTGATATCTTTCGAAACCTTGAGGGTTTGAGCCATTTTCTCAAACACTTTCTTGAGAAAAGGTCTCATCGTTACTTAACTCACTCCACGCTCCCCCAGTCCATTGGGTTATTAAGATCCTTTGCTAAATGTCTATCCTGCCATTTATCGAGATTGTTCTCCTCTTCCAGCCATGTTTCCATTGTTGCACCAATTTTACCTTTCATCAACCGACCACGTCCTGCATCAATGGGCTGGATTTTGTCAGTGTGGTTTTCAGGCAACATGTAAACTGTAGTGTTGATCTGATTTCAAGTTTTCATGTTGATTTTTTGGAAGCCGACATTGTCTGCAAGTAGAATTTTTTTCTTCTTTGTCATTCCCAGTTCCTGGAATAAATGTACCCTGGACCCACTGTAAGTTAATTTCTTCATCCTTCCAAACATCTTGCTGGAAATACACATCAACCTTCTTGTCATACTTTTCTTTCTCCTCAGTTGCCACACGCCCTTTTCCTCTGAAGATAAGAGCTGGCTTCACGTTTTGTTCCCCGTCAGCCCCAATACAAAGTTGTAGAGTAGCCTGTCGTTTATCTAAACCAGAAGATGGTTGTGACACGCACACTTCCTTAGCACCCAATGTGTCGCAGGTTTTATCTTGCTCATTTACAAATGGGACAGGAACCTACCTGGTCGATATTGTATGTATTTTTAGGTATCCATCTTCCATACTTTGGGTCAACTGTATAGGGCTTGTTTCTTCTCCTTTGTGTTTTCAAGGCTTTCCTCAAATCCCTGTGGAATTTCTGGATCGTATCCCGGCCATCATCTGTCCAGACTTTTTTCTTGTTGGTCCTTCTCCTCAGTATTATGGTGTGTCTTTTCTTGAATCTCTGGAACCACTTGCTGCTTTCTTTAAATTTTGCAGCTTCTTCTGCGCCATAGAATGCTTCGATTTTAGATTTCATTTCTTTTTAACTAAAGTTTGGACACTTTGCTTCCTGCTGGCTGACTCGGCAGGTAGAGGATTGGAAGCCAGAGGATATTTATCAGTGCGTCGGGATCTGTTCCCAGCGATCCTTCTCCTTTGTCTCTTCTTCGTCATGGTCAGAGTCAGTTCTGCAAGAGTCAGAGTCAGTTCTGCAAGAATTTTGCTTCTGTTTTTTTCCCACTTAGGCACCAGCGATCTGTTGACTCCTTGTTGCTTTGCAACTGTTTTGTATTTATTAGTTGATGATTTCAATGAATCCAAAAGATCCAGTGTTTTCTTTATGAAATCGATAGTGTAGGACTTTCGCTTGTTACTTCCCTTTCGATTATTGCTACGCCTTTGAGTTGGACCTTGGGCAACACCGCCCGATTCACGCGGCACATCCTCAAGCTGTTGACTCTCAGCCATTCTCTGCATGTTTGTTTCACCTGAGTGGTTGTTGATGTTTACAAACATAGTCAATGTATTTCTAGGTGCTGAGCTGATGCTGTTCGAGTTCTGTGTGGCAGAGGCCGGGTGCTTGAATTGTACGCAGCTGTCCAGATTTTGTTAAACTTTGAACCATCTGTCGCAGTGTTTGCATTTAACTTTGGCGCTGCTCAGTTTAACTGTCTTTTCCAATGTCGACATAATGACGTACACTCTGCCATCCTTCAACTCTACTGATTTTCGTAAACCACATTCGAATAAAGTACGATTCATCTTCCACAATTCATCAAAATTGAGGAACACAAAAGTCAATGCAGTAATGTATCCCATACCACCTTGTGCGTCTATTGTCCTAGAGACAATAACTGTTTGGCTGTACAACCGTTTTCTTGAAAATTAGGGAAAGTAAAGCTTCCATCTTGAATACCTCTTTAGGAAAGTCAACTTTCTGCACAAATCAAACTATAAAATGGCAGATGGATACGAATTCTATGTTCAGGCAAGCGTGCGTGGGTACCATGCTTATTTTGTGGATGCAACGGTGTATACTGAGGAAGTTATGGACGGCGAGTAGGTAGACTGTTTCTTTAAACAGTCTTTCTCGATTGATTTGGAACCTGCCTTCAGTTGTGACGAAACCCTCCTTAATTGTCGCCAAACTCTGCTCAGTTGTTACCGAACCCTTCTTACCTGTCGCCAAACCCTTATTCGTCGCCAAACCCTCCTTAGTTGTCGCAATTATTTGTCTCATTTCCTAGTTATCGCCAAACCCTTCCTACCTTTCGCCAAACTCTCCTCAGTCATTGCCAAACCCTCCTTAGTTATCGCAATCAGTTGTCACAAAACCACTTCTTAGATGTCACAAAACACTCTTAGTTAATGCCAAACTCTTTTTAGTTGTCGCAAAATACATCTAAGTTGTCACAAAACATTTCTTAGTTGTTTCCAAACTCTTTTTAGTTGTCGAAAAATACATCTAAGTTGTCGCAAAACATTTCTTAGTTGTCGCAAAACACTTCTTAGTTGTCGCAAAACATTTCTTAGTTGTCGCAAAACACTTCTTAGCTGTCGCAAAACACTTCTTAGTTGTCGCGAAACACTTCCTAGTTGTCGCTTAACACTTCTTAGTAGTCACAAAACACTTCTTAGTTGTCGCAAAACATTTCTTAGTTGTTGCCAAACTTATTACACTCCCTCTTTTCCCTCCCATCCCCCAACAAAATAAATGCATATCATTTCGATAAGTCATTTGACTGCTCTCTCAGTAAGCCGAAAACATAAGCTATCAAGATATTCGCATGAACATCGCCTAAATTAATGGCAATGTACCTGAACACGAGCGTCCATCGCCAAGGTATCCCTCCTTACATGTACAGTAATGGGAACCCACCCCGATTAATTTAGCAGAAAAATAGTCTTGCTTGACATGTAGAAGAAGATTCGATTGTCTCTGAACAAATTATACAATTACTTTATAACTAAAATATTGAAGTAAGAATCTTGATCAAAGTTTTATCAAAGTGAATTTTGGTTTAGGCGTGTCCCTATGTGTGTATTTTTGCCCTGTTGGGCTTTTTTATGAAAAAAATTGAATATATAAATCCGAAACTATGCAATGGTATGGTTTCAGGACTGTAGTAATTACTAATATCTTAAAGAAACAGGGACGCAATTGAAAGAATCTACAGTTCAAACAGAAAGTGAAACTAACAGTGACGTAATGATGATTTACCTTCCCAATTCATATCACAGTAAACCAAAACTGCCTTCCCTGTGCCAGATGGATCCAGCCAGTATTTGTTGCTTGCAATGTTTTTTCCTTCGCTTGCTTTTATTTCTCGGCATGAACGTGCTGGTAACTCCGGTATCGAACCCAAGGGAGCTGACATGGGTAGTAAAGATGTTGAAAATAAATTATATGTAGGTGCACAAGTCGAAAGCCGAGAGTGAAAAACACAAGAGAATTAGAATGAGGATCTAATTCCATTCATCAATTCCCGCCTTTGAATGTGTTAAATTAAACGCTCTGTCAAGCACCCTCCTCTCGTAAAGTGGGCTCCCTTACTTTTAAACCCTTCCTTTAGAGCCACCAGCTTTCTTATCTCCTTACCCTAAGCTTTTTGCATCATTTTAAAGAATAAATACATAAATAATTTGTTGTCACCATTTCACACATGCATCACACAAGCTGTTCTGTAAGAAGTTAACTAAAAGTTAAACTGAATAAAGGGGGTAAGTTTCTAAAGAAACTGTGGTGCTGCATCGGTGGGAGAGTATAACAAGGTAATTTGGTGATATCAACTGACTTGATAACGTAAGTTGACCACTGTTCAGAGTTTCAAAACAGATGTTTCGAGCGTTATGCCTTCGTCAGAGGGAATGGAGGAATTGTGAGTTGTGTGTCTGTCGGCAGAACTTGGAGCTATGCTTTTGGTGGGAAACTACAAAGCAACTACAAAGAAAAGGGATAGAACTAATATCGTTCATTATTAGAATTGAGAAATGGTAGAAAAATTAATACCGATGAGCGTGGGAGATCAGAAAACGTGGACTGTGAGCAAAGTCGAGCGTATGACCAAAATATTGATAATTATCATCCAACATTATTGGCTGAATAGTTACCTCTTCCGTTCAAACAGCGAATATAAAACCACGCTGGATCCGAGCGGAAATTCTCGGGTCTTGCGTCCTTTGTGCGGTTGTTTAATTCACAGATCTGTTCTTTTCTGTTGAAATTATAGCTCTGGCAGGTGATTTCCCTTTCACATAAGATATCACAGATATGAGGAGCTGCTACTGTCATTCTCTTGAAAACGAAACCTTTGAGTGTCATGCCACGAATGTTAATTTCTATCCTGCATTGATCCTCAGCGGTTACAAGGTTGGTGACCGAAACACAGGCAACAAAATATCGAAATATCCACAGCATTTTTCCTGAAAAACGAAATTCATAGACATCAGTGAGTAAACTTTTTTCTCAAGGCTGACCAAGAACACTGGATAATTAGAACAACAGGACCTCCAACCACCCCACTCTTCTGTTATTCTCTTTTTCAAAGACTTATCGCAAGATACAAACATTAGCCTTCAAAATAAATTATTGAGAAAATGACTGGAGGAGAAAATTCTTCCATTTTACGGGTGGTTCTGGAAATGGGGTGCAGGGAAAATGAGAGCTGAAAGTAATGTAAAAGGACTTGAAAGTTTTGGGAAATTATGAGCTTTTCAAGGTCTGGACAATTTTGAATGAATGAGCGGACGAGAAATTGATCGAGTAGAGATACCGCCGACAATTCATTTTTCCCGGTGCAGAGGCGGTCATTCGTCTAATTTGTTTCGGCTTCGGTGTAATATCTTCATGACTACACAATCGTTCTGGATCGTACACTATAAAGGCTGAAAGTATACTTTTGAACCTAAAATATCCTAAGGAACTCAATGACTCGATCATTGCCATCAGTCTCCGTTACGATTACATGAGACTGAGTAAAATTTGTTTGACAAATTTTTCTGTTGAAATCACCTGTTTTGGCTGGGTGAAGTGAAATTGTTCCGCAGGCTAATTCTAAACTTTCTTTCTGCGGTGGATCGGTAATAACTCATTCCTTTCATCTGCCCACTCGTTCAAGTACATGAACCCCTCGATTTACGTTTAATGAAAAACGGAACCAGCCTTTACATCAACTTTGAAGCCGAACTGTACCAAACAACCAAACAGCGCGGAAATTAAGGCGCTCATTTTTTTCAAGGTCTGCTAGTAGTCATTTTATCCATGGTGTACCATCAAAAAGTCAAAAATTAAACGTGGTTCACGGACATCATTGTAGAGACAGTGACTGTTTATTCAAAGTAAACCTTCCCTTTTGGCTCAGCCCAGAAACCATGTTCCCTAAAATGTTACATATTTGAATTTTGTCATTTTCAAAACAATATTGCAAAATAAAATAAAAACCTCCTTTGAAATATGTGGTTGTCTCATGCCACTCCAGGTATGTAGATGAATGAAATAATTATTGTAATAAGTGCTAATAGGAGATGCTTATGTGAATATTTCAAGGCTTAGTTATGTAGATAAGGATAATAAAAAAGTTATATGATGATTAAGAAAACTTTAAAATAGTTCTTAGACAACAAATAATACCCTATTCACAACATCAGCCGGGTTAAATTAAAACAGAGATGTGAATAACTGAATTTTCCATAGGTTTCAAGTAATCGCTAATTTTTATTTTCATTCTGCTAAATTTGGAGTTGAAAAACATTGGTTTAAGCAGCTGCTAAGGAGAAGACGATTTTCAACCATGTTTAACAAAACAGCTTTAAAACATGTTTAAGCATTGGTGTGAATTGGGTATAGGAAAATCCTACCTCGTCCTTCTGGTATTAAGGAAGCCAAAACGGTGAGAACGAAACAGTAGAATACAGACAGCATGGAATTCCAGCGAACAGCTACAGTAAGTTTTTCCTCCTTAAAGGAAACATAGGGCGAAATAAGACAGCTGCAGTTTAATTTTTGTTCAAATACATCACCTCCTTTGTCTGATTATAAGGTTCTCAGTGGTTGTCACAACGGAATAAATTTCCTTGGGAACTAGTTGGTTGGTGAAACTCGATTATACCTAATGCATCTCAATGGCCTATAATTTGAATAAAAACAGAGGAAGATGTCCTTCATGTGTTGTTTTATTCTGGTTTAATTATGTCCGTATGAGTGCGATGTATGAGGAAGCTACTCTTTACCGACTGTTTACACGCATTCCTCGTCCAAAGAACCTGTCAAACGAACTTAAACTCTCCGAAAAGAAATTGAATATCAATATTTTTGTATGACAAGCCCCGTCCGAGCTTTAATTCACGTCTTCTTTCAGACCTTTTCAATGCAAATGAAAAATTTCAATTGCGAAAAACTTATCACTTCCCCTCTGTTAGAAATAGTCTCCATAACAACTGACTCGTTTCGGCTGTACTCAAATTGTGCACGCGAGTAAGAGGTTACGTGTCTGAATATCAAACGAATTCTTGTTATGTCAGTAGTTCGTGAAGCACCGACATAGAGCGAAAATTATAGCTAAAATATTGTATTTGTTTTCTGGATGAGCTGAATTAGCGCGAACATTGCTGATTAGCGGTAACGTGGGAGCGAGTGAGTTAAAGATACAAATTTTTATTTGTATCTTTGTCAGTAGTTTAACTTGAGAACCTCGGAAGGTGACAATTCCAAGCGAACATAAAGTAGGACTTTTTCTATTATCAGAAATAGATGCTTGAATCTTACAACTGATAGCTTGTAATCATAACATTGGCGTTGTTCCATTTGTTTCCCTAACTTTGTCTAAGATTGTTCACCTATCAAATCAAATACAGTGTTAATATTCAGAAGAGTATTGCAATTCCCTGGCGCCGGGTTTTCTTTTGACCTCAAATCAACCAGGCGGATAACAGAAACTAAACAAAAAGACCACAGCACGGGCAAGACTTGATGGAGCATGTATGGGGAAAAAAACGTTACGTTTGAAATTTGACGAACAGTTCGCTTACGAATTTATGAAAGCCACTTAACACTGTTCCGAAAACAATTATCGAAAACTATTCTTAACTGTATGAACAGCCAGTTTTTAATCCTGTTCTCTGTGGTAAAAACCAAACATGATTAAGCAGTGTTTAAGTTCGATAAAGTAGACACTAGTTCGCCGAGAAAGCGAAAGGGGAAGCTTGCACAATATCAGTCACCAGATAAGCGTACCATACTGCTTATCATTCGAACTGAAAAATCGTGTCTTCGGACAGAAGTAATTTTCCTCGAAACACAGATAACATGATGATTACCAGTTTCATCAATTAATTTTAAAAATGGAGCCTAGTGGATCAAACCTTGGCCAGGCTGGTCAATGCCACTTCCGGCTCTTATTCGAGGAGTGCTGTAAACAGGAAGTTGAAAAGGGAAGGGGGGGTGGGGGGGGGTAGGTAGACACTACTATATTATGCTATAAAGAAATACGGAGCCTGAAAAAGTAAGATCGACTAGGATCGACCAGTTATTTTATTTCTCACTGAATGGTCTTTTATCTTGCAAGTGACCTCATGCGACCGGTAGTCTTTAAAAGGATTTTTATTCTCTTTGGGCGAATTTACGACTTGATTTTCAAACAGTGGTCTTAAATGAAATTCGATAAAAGGTGAAACGAAAGTGAATAAGGTGAAACTGCTGTGTCAGGTCTAGATATAGTTTTCGGTGTGAAAATAGGGTTAAAATAAAGTGAAGAGGGACGAATACTACAGCAGAAAATTCTGTGGTGTGTTCCCCCCGTTTCGAGTCGAATGGAATGACAAAACAACCTCATCACTTCATCAGCTGATTATTATTTCGAAGAAAATGTGTTCAGGAAGCGCTTAACTCTCTGGGAAACTCACGCAACTCAAAATTAGCATGTTTCCAATTTAAATAATCAGGAAACCTTAGTGATGAAACAGCAAATTATATTTAAGGACGCGTCAATCAGTAGTTTTTATCAGTTTATCAGGTGAGCAGCCAAGCAGAGAACGTTTTCTTTCGAGGAACTTCCGCCTAGATCGGTAAAGGTTTTGGAGTCCGCTCTTATTCACAGCGATATCAGTAAATCGTATAGCAAGTATGGAAGGTAAGTCCTCAGGATGTTAGATTTTCAGTACGATTCATTGTTTCAGTTCATCACTTCGCATTGAATTTTGAAGATGTGAAGATGTAAATTCTCCAATGTATTTCGCAACTGTCTTTCCTAGAAATGAAGCGATCTTGTGTTCGAAGAATTTGACATGATTCGTGAATGTTTGTGATGTATTTGAAATTGTCACCATGCCGCAACTGTCTCTATTTAGTTGTTTTTCGTTTTATGCAAGTGAATTATTAGCCGTATCTAAAGGATAAGTTTTATATAGCAGTTCACAAACATTTCAGCGAATTTGACAGTGTATTTTCGTTTTATTCCGCTAAGTTCAGTAAAGGAGACACTAGTAATGAGCGACTAATGTCTTATGGTAAGTGCGCGTGAATTATTCAGTTAATATCTTCCGATTGCTCAATCATAAGTGCAGTCAGAAACTGCGTTGGGAACCCTAAAATAATTCGTATCGCTTTTTATAGCCGTCTTTAGGAATCTCCTGCTATACAAGGCTGTCACAGAAATAATTTGTTGTTCACTGTTTTCCATCACTTAAATATCCATGCATCATACAGTTTTCGATTACCTTGCAAAGACCTTCAGTCAAGGCTTCTTTTCGTGTGCTGCGAAAAAAACGTCAAAGAAGAGGAAAAACGATAAGTAAAGTTGGGGGATCCACGAACTTTCCTGTAAAATACATATATATTTTTTCGTTCTTTCTCAAATTTACCTTGATGTGAAATTTACCTCAGTTGATGTGAATTTATAATTCGGGTTTATCTAACAAACATGAAGAAAATACTGACAGCCAGATATCGATTTATTGAGTTTCACTAGAATTTACTAAATCTACATTATAGACCGACAATATAGGGAAAGTGATTGCTCTATTCTGTAACTCACAGAAACAATTCTTGGGAATTTTTAGTTAATCCACCAGCAAAGGATGTTCTCAATATATTTCTAACTGTTATTAAGCAGAAACGTTCTTTCCAACTAAGGGAAAATTACAGCGCTTTACTCCACTTTAAGTGAACGAGCACGAGGGCCTCCTGAAAGACATTCCAGATGTTAGCAGAAAAACAAAAATACAATAAGTAAATAAAGTTTTGCGTGAACTTGAATATGCCATCACCTGCAATCAGTGTCACGCGCAGCAAAATTTAGAAGGTCAACGGGCAAAAAAATTGAAGAAGATGGGTCACACTGGCTGTGTCATTAGTGAAAATCGATCTTGGTTTTGAGCTGATCAAGAAAAAAGGATTGACTGCATAATGAACCTTTACATTGTTAAATATATATTCATTGAAATTAGATAGACAAGAATATGAAAAGCTGACTTTACAACTGTTTCTCTACAAAATTATTACTTAGTCTCTATTACCCATATGTTATTATTTGACCAATGATCACTAACTTCCCCCCATGCCCGCTAATTAAAGTCTAAACAGTCCTAGCATTTGTATTTTTATTCTATAAGCGAAAGTAATTTGTGGCTAACAGTGTCCTCACCCTGGAAATTATAAACTATTATCTTGCTTTACCCTAATATTATATGCTTTTAACGCACAATAATTTGTGTGAATAAAGACGTGGGATAACTTGTTGTTCGCTGTTTTCTATCACCTAAATATTCATGCATCATGCAACTGAGAACATACGCGCCATGGTTAATTCTCACCCATCCCTCCCCCCCTCCCTCTCTCCACCTTCCCTCTTTTCCCCCTCCCCCCGTCTGCATATGTCTGCGGGCCTTACTCTAAGCCCTAAATCCTAAGCCCTAAACCTAAGAAAACATTACGCTCTAAGAGTGAAACTCTGTGAGTGAACCTCTAGGAGCGACCCTCGGGGAGTGAACCTCTGGGAGTGTTCGGCGCTAAAAGCTATGTACATCATGCAGAAATTTCACTGAAATAGCTTGTCTATTAGTGATAAATGCTAGTGTTCTTTGGTATCTTATCTCCACATGTAGATGTTGAGAAGCCACTATGCTTTGAAGTGCAACGAGTTCTTGCGTTGATCTCAGATTTTTTACAATCAGATAAGCAACTTTAACCATGGCTAAAAATTTTTAATACGTCTCACCCTCTAAATCCTTGTTTAAAACGCTTGAAATAAAGACTTGTTTGAGTCCACTGAACTTAAGAGATGAATACAAAACTGTATGAACCGTAAAAAACATCTGATTAATTGCTCCGAAAAGAGCTGGAAAAAGAACAAAAATTACAGCTTTTGCTGTCAACAAATTTATAAGGTTAGTACAAATTAAAAACTCACATATTCTAGCAAATGTTGTTTGTGAATTTTAATTCTAACCTCAAATATAAACGGCTCTTGAACCACAAGTTGTGCTGTTTGTCTTACAGTAACACGGCTTAATAACAAAATCTAAATAAGGACCTAAAAAAGTTAAACTATTGAGTTTAAAAACAAACATCAATTAGCGCTTCAAAACAGAATTACCACTACAAGCTAAGAAAAGTGCTGCCATGCATTTCAGTGAAGAAATGTTATGATCACTCTACCATGTCCAGCAGTATTATAACAACATTCATTTTGCTGATTTGTTCCGTTGTTAAAAGAACCTCCCCCTCCCCCACAGGAAATACTTTTATTCGCACCTCCACTTCCCCCAGAATACCCTCCCCCTCCCCCAGGTAACTCATGGAATCCACGATATCCACCCCCACCTCCGAACCCACCCCGAACAACTCCCCCCTCTCCCCCGGTTAGAAATCCTTTACCTCCCTTTCCCCCTCCACCAGAAATCTCTGAGTCTTCTCCATTACTGTAAAAGCCGCCACCACCACCGCCTACAATCAAGAGATTTACAATTGACCTTAGCAACTTAACAGATCATGGCTTTTAGTAATTCTGGAAAAAATCCAAATTTGAGCGACCAGTACCACCTCTTTGTTCGAAATACTGATGGATGGCAGTAGAATACAAAAAAATATAATTCAATATTTATAAATAGGAAATTCTTCACCTACCAGAGTGCTGTTTATCAGTTTGTCCTCCATTTCCGTTACTTCCTCCTGACAGGAATGGCGAGTTATACCCTGCATTTCCTGTTGTGTTTATGGACGCATCACATCCTGAATGTTGTTCTGTCATTTTAGCAACTCCTCCTCCACCTCCGGCTATGATCAAAGGCTTGTTGTCTCCTCTTGCTACAAATGTACCTCCTCCACCTGAGCCAGTTTTTTTGTTATCAACCCCTTTTTCCCCTCTTTGGCCAACAAGTATACTAATGTTCTCACCTTTGGTCAACATAAAGTTTCCAATCATCCGCGCCCCTCTTCCTCCGTTGATGACACTGTCCTCACTGTACCCCCCTGAGGCTCTTATTGTTTCTATTCTGTATTCACCAGTGTGCGGCACAGTCCACAGTTGAATACCGCAGGACACTGTAACTTGTCCATTATGATCCTGACCCGTGTAGTGATTGCCAACTGAGTATGGACCCTTTCTTCCACTCTTACCAAGATTTGTAAAAACAGCCGTAAATCCTTCGTAAAACACAAGCAGTAAAAACAAAAGTTATGACACTAATAAGAAATTGTTAGTTACTTTGGGCTTTGCCAATACTGTAAAAACCCGCTTAAAAGAAAACGTGTTTTGCGGGTTTAGGCTGATTTTGTTCTTATATATCGGGTGTTTCTGCAAAACCAGCTTGAAATGTCCTTAAGGTCCTCACTGTACCCCCTTGAGGCTCCTATTGTTTCTATTCTGTATTCACCAGTTTGTGGCACAGTCCACAGTTGAATACCGCCGGACACTGTAACTTGTCCGTCATGATCCTGACCCGTGTAGTGACTGCCAACTGAGTCTGGACCCTCTGTTCCACTCTTACCAAGATTTGTAAAAACAGCTTTAAATCCTTCGTAAAAATCGAAGTTATGATACTTGTAAGAAATTGTTACAATTACTTTTGGCTTTGCCAATATTGCTTTTACTCAGGGCTGCGGTTGGAAAGAACGCTCATAAACAGCCATTCTTTAAAAAACTATTTGGACTAAAATGTCCGAATATGCTACCAAAAGCTGGCTTCATTAGAAGATATAAGAGTTCAAATACAGCCCAAACAGCTCCTGTGACCGCAAGAATACCAAGGTTTCCAATTTCTTTAGGTTACGTTATTGACTCAGTCACTTACGACCCACTGAAATCTAAATGTCAGAGTCAGAGGTGACAGAGGTGAGAAACTTATTAGTACATCATATTTCTTTAGTAAAACACATGCAAGAATTTCAGCATGTGCATCGGCCGAGAGCACGTGAATTTATCCCACACAATGTAGAAAGTTAAAATCAAACCGATTGACAGTAAGTCGCGTAAGCACAACAAACAAAATGGCTGACAAGTGAGGAGAAAGCAACAATGTTTTAATTCAGAGTTTTAGGGCGAATGCTAAAAATAAAAGCATCCAACGAAGGACAATCAACTGATCAAAAGTCTGGCTTCCAGAAACGGCTATGAAAGTATACAGCGATCCCCCTGAATAAAATTATCAAGGAGTTAAACCAGCGCAACATATGCGTGCGTAGAGGCTCGTGCAATTTGATTGGCCTTTCAAAATATACTCGTGCTGATTTACCCCAAATTTCACTGGAAATCATGTGATTAGCTATACTAATAAAAGTATAAGATTCCTTACCCTCATTACAATCATGGCCTTTAAATCCAGATCCATCAACGCACAAACACTGATAGTTTCTGTCTGTAAACCCAGCTTGGCATGTTGCGTTATTTTTGCAAGGATTTCTCTTACAAGCATTCTTAGGAAGGAAAGGAAGAGAGAAATTTAAAATGATGTTTTGGCAGGCTAACAAATCCTTCCCGTGTGTTTGTCGTCCGCACTTGCGTAAGTGTGCGTATGTCTCACCCATGCAGTTCCATTTTTTGGGCTAGGTTTTGGAGGTTTCTTGATTCCACCCGTCCACCTTCATGGTCCTTGAGTGTACTCTTAATTTGTTTTTCGCGAGCGCTTTTGTTGCACTCTTTCCACGCAAGGTTGTTGGTGATATACGTGGATGTTCGCGTTACAGTTATTCCCGTTGTGAGAGGGTTATTTGAATTAGTAGGAGAGGTGGGGATATCCCTTGATTTCACATCAGAGCTTTCCCGGATAAAGAGTATTACTTTTCCCTCATAGAATTGATCCTCACCTCTGCTCCGCGGTAAATGTAACTTTCGTTTTTCACCAGGTCTTCATCATGTTCAATAGTCGCGCTATTCAGATCACACTCATGTTTTCCAGACAACTGTTTTATCTCACAGAAGTTATAACTGACGCAGTTAGGTTCCAGGTAGCACTGGAACATGCAGAGATCCTCGTTAACAACTTCAATAGTTCGAAGCGTGTGATTCTCCAACCGGAAGCCAGGTTTAGGAAAAGTAGTAAACAATAAACTGCGGCAGTTACCTGGAAGTTGGAAAGTTGCTATGCATTATTGAGACCTCTCTTAAACTCGAACTGTAAAGCACTATTTCTTCTAAATTATTACTTTGGCTTTTGACTTTGCGATTATTCTATCGACATCAGTCGAATGTTTATAATGTATCATCTGACTAATCGATGCAGTTTTTATCTCCCTCTTGATGATCTCAGCTATTTTGATCGATTGCCAAAGCCACCGCTGAAAATTAATGAGACCATGTTACAAAAATGCTAGCGGTTAAACGCCAAACATAACAACATGGCGGCTGCAGCTGATGCAGGTACGAAACAGCGAAGTCGTTCATGGACAGAAACAGAGCTGAAGTACTTTGCCTTCGTCCTGCCAGACGAGGAAGACGACTTTGGTTACAAACTGGACACACGCGTTGACGAAGACTGCAAACAAAACTGTTTTCGAGGAGATAAAGAAGGTTCTTGAGGAACGTATGTCGATCGAAGAATTCAAAGAAGAAAACATTTCTTCGTTCATTTTATATTGGCAACTTAAAAACTCTTCTTCAGCTTTTCTTTTACAGGAAAACAATTTTATAAGTTCCAGCAGGGCCGACATCTTGAATTTTACCGCTAAAAAAATCGTCTCTTGTTGCTCGTCATGTTGTTGGTCCCGTCTTTACACCAGACGAATAACTTGAGAGAAGCGTTATCCGACTGGACGGGTAACGCGTCCTCGAGTATAAAAACGGTTACTGTCTTCACTTAAAAACTTTGACAATTACTGATGGTTTAAACGAAATTATTGCTGCATTAGAGGTAGTTTTGCAGCTATTTCGTGGGGCCAATTTTCAATGTCGTCGACTGTTATTCTTTCTTGACATGCTTCCAGTTTCCGTTTGTTGTTAAGTCGAAGAGGTGGACTGTAAGGGAAGGGGGGGGGGGATTACACACAAGTTATCATTGGGTCTACTTTGCAGGAAATTTTCACCATAACAACCGGCTCGTCAAATTACAATTCGTTTTGATTTTTCGCTTGATATTGCTTAAGCACCAAAAATTTCACTTTTCTTAGGGGACCTACGAAAGGCTTTCGTACAATTTTATCATCATCATCATCATCATCACCATTTTTTAGCCACTTAAGATATAATATTTAAACAAGTTTAACAGTGTGGTAGAGAGAGGAGACCTCCAAGAAACCACCAGGGTTATAGGGGAGGCCACTTCCGTTGTCAATATGTTTGTAATTAAGTTGTGGATTTGCGGCTTGGCCAATTTGGATTCATTTTATTAAACAATTCAGTCATCTTTCTTAAAAAATAAAAAAGGCTAGTCAAACCAGTGATCGATATTGGGAGAGAATTCCAAGTTTTAAGACCTTGGTAGAGTATTGCAAATTGTTTAAGATTAGTACGACAGTTATGTGGTCGATAGCAATTGGCTATTCTATCATAACTGTGTACTTGCCTATTTGCAGGGAACAAGCTGAGAAACATCGGGGTCAATAGTTGATTATGATAATAAAACACGAATTTGCTATTTGCAATGCGTTGACTTAGGAAATGACTAAGATGCCCAATTTAGCAAAATATGGAGGCAGTGTGTTCTCGATAGTCTGAGTTGGTAATAGCTCGCACAACACGTTTTTGTAAATAAGAAAATTCTATTTAAGTTGGTCACATATGTGGATATCTACGAAGCTGATGTGAGGTTTCCTTGCAAAATGATCATCAATATAAACACCTAAGAATTTTGTTTCATTTACTTGTTTCAATGTCTGATTTCCAAAGGATAGGAAAAAAGATTTACCAAGTTTCTTCTGCCTCAATTTGAAAATAATGTAACTTGTTTTCTTAAAATTTACCGAAAGCTTATTGCATTTCATTCAAATGTCAAGATTTCACACTTCATCATTGAGAACGGACTCTAAATAATCGGGATCTGAGTGAGAATAAAAGATACTGGTGTCATCATCAAAAAGCAGAGGCTGTGTTAATTTAGATGCATAAGGAAGATCATACATAACGTATATAACAAAGAACCTGAAATAGAGCCTTGGGGGACACCACACGTACTAATTTGCTCTGATAAACAATAAGTCAATGAGTCTGTATGAAGGGGTTTTTTTGGCTACATAAATTTGTCCGAAATATTATTTTCGAAAATCTCAAAACTGAAACCGTTTTAATGATTGTTTTCAAATTTCTAAGAGCGTGGGAAGATGATTATCTTCGCGGAAAGCTTAAGTATTCAAGAATTTTTTTAACGCCGCACAGTGCTCTGCAATATTTAATTATAAAAGCCGTTCGGCTCGAAATATGATCCATTACTCGAATTTCTAATAATGTTACGAAAGAAAAGGAAATATTGCAGTGTTCTCCTTTTCAGGTGGTAACCGGTAACATTTACCGCCAGTAGTACCTCTAATTACCATTTAAAATTGCTTGGAATTCTTGAAATTCAACAGGTAAAAGGATTGCTTTACCGGTTTGAAAATTTATTTTACCTGTCTTGCTTAAAATAAGGGAGAACGCTGATACTGCCCCGCTTGTTTGTAGTAAATTTACCATTTCAAAAAGCTTCTAACTAGTCGCAAACAACTTTCCTTTGGATGCCTCTTCAAGTTTCCACTCCATAATAAATTCAACCAGCCGAAAGAGAGAAACGGTAGTGGTCAGATCGTTTAAGTACATGTGGGGAATATCCATGATCGCACACTCGCGCTGGATTGTACACTATAGAGGCTGAAAGTATATTTTTGAACCTAAAATATCCTAAGGAGCTTAATCTTTGACTCGATCTTTGCCATCAGTCTTCGTTACGATCACACAAAACTGCGTAAAGTTTGTTTAGCAGATTTTTCTGTCGAAATCACCTGTTTTGGTTGGGTGAAGTGAAATTGTTTCGCAGGTTAATTTTAAACTTTCTTTCTGCGGCGGATCGATAATAACTTAATCCTTTCTTCTGCCCGCTCACTGAAGTACATGAACCCCTCGACTTACGTTTTATGAAAAATGGAACCAGCCTTTATATCAATTTTGAAGCCAAACAGCCAAACAGGTCTGCCAGTGGTCATTTTATCCATCGTGTAGGATCAAAAAGTCGAAAATTAAATGCGGTTCACGAACATCATTGTAGAGACAGTGACTGTTTATTCAAAATAAACCTTCCCTTTTGGCTCAGCCCAGAAACCATGTTCCCGAGCGCTTTTCATTTAACTAATTTATTTTTGTTTTCTCGTCACCATATTCCCACCCATGGCGTAGCTCCGCTTTCTGCATATAAATCCACACACAACCCACAATTTCTCTAATCGCTCTGACGAAGGGTTAACGCTCGAAACGTCAGCTTTTTTACCCTTTACGGTGGCTAATTTACGTTTTCAACCCAGTTGTTAACACTAAATTACCTGCTATACTCTCCCACCGACGCAGCACCACAGTTTCTTTAGAAACTTACCTCTTTATCCCTAAAATTTTATTTGTTTCAATTTTGTAGTTTTCAAAAAGTATTGCAACACAAAATGAAAACTTTCTTTGAAATATTTGGTTGTCTTATGCCACTCCGGGTATATAGATGAATAAAATTGTTCTTGTATTAAGTAATATTAGGAAATGCTTATGTGAATATTTCAAGGCATAGTTATGTAGATAAAGGTAATAAAAACATTATATGATGATTAAGATAACTTTGAAATAGTTCTTTGACAACATGTACAAATAATACCCCATTCACAACATCAACCGGGTTGAATCAAAACAGAGATGTGAATAACTGAATTTTCCATAGGTTTCAAAAAATCACTCATTTTTATTTTAATTCTGCTAAATTTGAAGCTGAAAAACATCGGTTAAGCAGCTGCTAAGAAGACAATTTTCAACCATGTTTAACTAAACAGCCTTAAAACATGTTTAAGCATTGGTGTGAATTGGGTATAGCAAAATCTTACCTCGTCCTTCTGGTATTAGGGAAGCCAAAATGGTGAGAACGAAACAGTAGAATACAGACAGCATGTCCTCAGAAATAACGCTCGTTATAATTCCAGCGAACAGCTATTAGTTAGTTTTTCCTCCTTAAGGGAAACATTAGGCGAAAGGAGACACCTGCATTTTAATTTGTTCAAATACATCACCTCCTTTGTCTGATTATGAGGTTCTCAGTGGTTGTCATAACTGAATTAGTTTCCTTGGGAACCAGTTGATTGGTGACACTCAAGGTCAATGTCAATGGCCTAAAATTTGAATAAATAGAGGAGGATGTCCCTCCTGGGTTTTTTTTGTTGTTTTTTTGTGTGGCTTCATTATGTCCGTATGAGTTCAAATTATGAGGCAGTCAATAATAATCTTTACCAACTGTTTACAAGCGTTCCTCGTTCGCCCACACTTGAGCGTAAAATAAAGACGACCGTTTTACCAAATCAGGTCGATGTTCCGAACTTTTAGGGTTGGATATAACGGAGAATTTGTTTCTTATTCTCATATTTATTTTTCATTCTTTGTAATCAAGTGTCATTCGTTTATACATGACTTGCGCCCTCCTCCCCCCTTCCCCCGTTCACCAGACTGTTAACCTCAGCACCCTTTTAATTTCAGTTTTTTAATAAAAGAAGAGCTAACACTCAGTATCAATAGACCAAAGAAGCTGTCAAACAAATTTAAACTCTCCGAAAAAAAATTGAATTTCAGTTTTGTCGGATGACAAGCCCCGTGCAGGCCTCACTTCACGTCTTCTTTCAGACCTTTTCAATGCAAATGTAAATATTTTATTGCGAAACACTTATCACTTCCCATCTGCTAGGAATTGTCTCCATAACAACTAACTAGTTTCGGCTGTACTCAAATTGTGCAAGCGAATAAGAGGTTACGTGTCTGAATTTATACGAATTTTTGTTACGTCAGTAGTCCGTGAGGCACCGACATAGCAAAAATTATAGCTAAAAATAATGTATCTGTTTTCTGGGTGAGCTGAATTAGCGCGAACACTGCCGATTAGCGGTAACGTGGGTGCGAGTGATGTAGCAGTGACTAAAAGATACAAATTCTGATTTTTATCTTTGACAATGTTAGTCAGTAGTTGAACTTGAGGACCTCAGAAGGTGACAATTCCAAACGAACATAAAGCGGGACTTTTTTCATTATCAGAAATTGCTGCTTGAATCTTACAACTGATAGCTTGTAATTGTAACATTGGCGTTGTTCCATTGATTTTCTCTAAGACTGTTCACCTATCAAATCGAATACACTGTTAATAGTGATTAAAATATTCAGAGTACTGCAATACCCTGGTGGTTTCTTCTGATCTCAACTCAACCGGGTGGATGACAGAAATTAAACAAAGAGACCACGGCACCAGCAAGACTTGATCGAGTTTGTATGGGAAATAAAACGTAACATTTGAACTTTGATGAACAATTCGCCTCACGAATTTATGAAAGCCTCTTCACAGTGTTCCAAAAACAATTATCGAAAATCATTCTAAACTGTATTAACAGCCAGTTTTTAAACCTAATCGCGGTGGTAAAAGCCAAACATGATTAAGCAGCGCTTAAGTTCGATAAGGTGAACTCTAGTTCCCCCAGAAAGCGAAAGGGGAAACGCAAATATTATTCGCTTGCACGGTATCAGTCATCAGATCAGCGTATCATAATGTTTATCATTCGAAGTGAAAAATCGTGCTCGGAAAGAAATAGTTTTTAAGATGAGGGATCCGCGCGCTTTACTGTCAGATACATGGATATTTTTTCGTTCTTTTACAAATTAACCTTACTTTCAGTTGATATGACTTTCTAATTTACGTTTAACTAACAAACATGAAGAAAATACTGACAGCCAGATATAAATTTATTGAGTTTCACTAGAATTAATTAAATCTGCACTATAGAACGACAATATAGGGAAAGTGATTGCTCCATTCTGTAACTCATAGAAACAATTCTTGGGAACTTTTAGCCAATCCATTAGCAAAGAATGTTCTTAATATATTTCTAACTGTTATTAAGCAGAATCTTTCTTTCCAACTAAGTGAAAACTACAGCGCTTTACTCCACCTTGAGTGAAAGAGCACGAGAGCCTCCTGAACTGACCTTCCAGATGTTAGCAGAAAAACAAAAATATAACATGTAGATTAGGTTTTGCGTTAACTTGAATGTGCCATCACCTACAATCAGTGTCATGCGCAGCAAAATATCGAAGATCAACGGGAAAAAATTAAGGAAGCAGGGTGACACTGGCTGTATCATTAGTGAAAATCGATTTTGCTTTTAAGCTGATCAAGAAAAAAAGATTGACTGCATAATGGACCTTTACATTGTTAAATCTGTATTCATTGAAATTAGATACACAACAATATGAAGAGCTGAGTTCACAACTGTTTCTCTACAAAATTATTTCTCAGTTATTATTTGACTAATCATTACTAACTTCCCCCCATGCCCGCTATTTGATGTCTAAACAGTCCTGGCATTTGTATCTTCTCTATTCTATAAGCGAAAGTAATTTGTAGCTAACATTTTCCTCACCCAGGAGATTATAAACTATTATCTTGCCTCGCCCTAATATTTTATGCTTTTAACGTGCAAGAATTTGTGTTAATAAAGAAGTGGGATCATTTGTTGTTCACTTTTTTCTATCACCAAAATATTCATGCATCATACAAATGAGAACGTATGCGCCATGTTTAGTATTCCTCCATCCCTCCCCCATCCCCTCCCCCGTCCCTTCCTCCCGGGGGAGAAAGTAAGGTCAGTAAAAATTAATAAACTCACCCATTCTAGCAAATGTTGTTTGTGAATTTTAATTCTAACCTCAAATGTAAACGCCTCTAGAACCATAAGTTGCGCTGTTTGTCTTACAGTAACACGGCTTAATAACAAAATCTAAATAATGACCCAAAAAAATTAAGAGTAATTGAGTTTAAAAAAACATCAATTAGCGCTTCAAAACAGAATTACCACTACACGCTAAGGAAAGTGCTGCCATGCATTTCAATGGAGAAATGTAATGATCACTTTACCATTTCCAGCAGTATTATAACAATATTCATTTTGCTGATTTGTTCCGTTGTTGAAAGAACCTCCCCCTCCCCCACAGGAAATATCTTTATTCGCACCTCCACTTCCTCCGGAGTACCCTCCACCCCCCCCCCCAGGCAAATCATTACCTGCACGATATCCACCCCCACCTCCAAACCCACCCCGATGTGCTCCCCCCTCTCCCCCGCCCAGAAATCCTTTACCTCCCTTTCCGCCTCCACCAAAAGTCTCTGAGTCCTCTCCATTACTGTAAAAGCCGCCGCCAGCACCACCTAAAATCAAAAGATTTACTGTTGACCTTAGCAACTTAACAGATCATGGCTTTTAGTAATTCTGAAAAAAAATCCAAATTTGAGCGACCAGTGCCACCTCTTTGTTCGAAATACTGATGGATGGCAGCAGAATGCAAAAAAAGTAATTCAGTATCCATAGATGGGAAATTCTTCACCTACCAAAGGGCGGTTTATCAGTTTGTCCTCCTTCTCCGTTACTTCCTCCAGACAGGGGTGGCGAGTTATACCCTGCATTTCCTGTTGTGTTTATGGACGCATCACATCCTGAATGTTGTTTTGTCATTTTTGCAACTCCTCCTCCACCTCCGGCTATGATCAAAGGCTTGTTGTCTCCTCTTACTACAAATGTACCTCCTCCGCCTGAGCCAGTTTTTTTTTATAATACGCTTTTTCCCCTCTTTGACCAACAAGTATACGAATGATTTCATCTTTGATCAACATAAAGTTTCCAATAATCCGCGCCCCTCTCCCTCCATTGATGACACTGTCCTCACTGTACCCCCCTGAGGCTCCTTTTGTTTCTATTCTGTATTCACCAGTTTGTGGCACAGTCCACAGTTGAATACCGCCGGACACTGTAACTTGTCCGTCATGATCCTGACCCGTGTAGTGACTGCCAACTGAGTCTGGACCCTCTGTTCCACTCTTACCAAGATTTGTAAAAACAGCTGTAAATCCTTCGTAAAACACATGCAGTAAGGATAAAAAGTTATGATACTAGTAAGAAATTGTTAGTTACTTTGGGCTTTGCCAACACTGTAAAAACCCGCTTAAAAGAAAACGTGTTTTGCGGGTTCAGGCTGATTTTGTTCTTATATATCGGGTGTTTCTACAAAACCAGCTTGAAAATGTTCTTAAGGTGTTCTTAAAATTGTTTCTAAAAATTAAATACCGCATAGACTACCAACAGATGAAATCAATGTGCAAGCACAACATTTTAATTAATTCATAGATGGAAGTAACCTTAACTGCATTAATCAAGGCAATAATATTATATTAGGGGAGGGGAAGCAGTTCTGGTGATAAACAACTCGAAACTCAGCAAAAATCAAGCAAATTCAAAATGCACCAGTCCCCCCTCCCTCCCCCTTCCCTCCTTCCATGTAACTATTGACTGGTCCCCAATCCTACAAGCAAACTGAGAGAGCAAAATTTCAGCATCCAGTTTCTTAAATTTCCAGTCCAATTATCAGATCCATTAAAATCTGATATCTTTCAACACCTTGGGGGTTTGAGCCATTTTCTCAAACACTTTCTTGAGAAAAGGTCTCATCATTACTTAACTCACTCCACGCTCCCCCAGTCCATTGGGTTATTAAGATCCTTTGCTGAAAGTCTATCCTGCCATTTATCGAGATTGTTCTCCTCTTCCAGCCATGTTTCCATTGTTGCACCAATTTTACCTTTCATCAACCGACCACATCCTGCATCAATGGGTTGGATTTTGTCGGTGTGGTTTTCAGGCAGCATGTAAACTGTAGTGTTGATCTGATTTCATGTTTTCATGTTGATTTTTTTGGAAGCCGACATTGTCTGCAAATAGAATTTTTTTCTTCTTTGTCATTCTCAATTCCTGGAATAAGTGTACCCTGGACCCACTGTAAGTTAATTTCTTCATCCATCCAAGCATTTTGCTGGAAATACACATCAACCTTCTTGTCCTACTTTTCTTTCTGCTCAGTTGCCACAGGCCCTTTTCCTCTGAAGATAAGAGCTGGCTTCACTTTTTGTTCCCCATCAGCCCCAATACAAAGTTGTAGAGTAGCCTGTCGTTTATCTAAACCAGAAGATGGTTGTGACACGCACACTTCCTTAGCACCCAATGTGTCGCAGGTTTTATCTTGCTCATTTACAAATGGGACAGGAACCTACCTGGTCGATATTGTATGTATTTTTAGGTATCCATCTTCCATACTTTGGGTCAACTGTATAGGGCTTGTTTCTTCTCCTCTGTGTTTTCAAGGCTTTCCTCAAATCCCTGTGGAATTTCTGGATCGTATCCCGGCCATCATCTGTCCAGAATTTTTTCTTGTTGGTCCTTCTCCTCAGTACTATGGTGTGTCTTTTCTTGAATCTTTGGAACCGCTTGCTGCTTTCTTTAAATTTTGCAGCTTCTTCTTGCGCCATAGAATGCTTCGATTTTAGATTTCATTTTTTTTTAATCAAAGTTTGGACACTTTGCTTCCTGCTGCTGTCCGTTGTTTAAACTCGGCAAGTAAAAGATTGGAAGCCAGAGGATATTTATCAGTGCGTTGGGATCTGTTCCCAGCGATCCTTCTCCTTTGTCTCTTCTTCGTCATGGTCAGAGTCAAATCTGCAAGAATTTTGCTTCTGTTTTTCCCACTCAAACACCAGCGATCTCTTGACTCCTTGTTGCTTTGCAACTGTTTTGTATTTATTAGTTGACGATTTCAGTGAATCCAAAAGATATGGTGTTTTCTTCATGAAATCGACAGTGTAGGACTTTCGCTTGTTACTTCCCCTTCGATTATTGCTACGCCTTTGAGTTGGACCTTGGGCAACACCGGCCGATTCACGAGGCACATCCTCAAGCTGTTGACTCTCAGCCATTCTCTGCATGTTTGTTTCACCTGAGTGGTTGTTGATGTTTACAAAAATAGTCAATGTATCTCTAGATGCTGAGCTGATGCTGTTCGAGTTCTGTGTGGCAGAGGCCGGGTGCTTGAATTGTGCGCAGCTGTCCAGATTTTGTTGAACTTTGAACGATCTGTCGCAGTGTTTGCATTTAACTTTGGCGCTGCTCAGTTTAACTGTCTTTTCCAATGTCGACGTAATGACGTACACTCTGCCATCCTTCAACTCTACCGATTTTCGTAAACCAAAATCGAATAAAGTAGGATTCATCCTCCACAATTCATCAAAATTGAGGAACACAAAAGTCAATGCAGTAATGTATCCCATAACACCTTGTGCGTCTATTGTCCTAGAGACAATAACTGTTTGGCTGTGCAGCGGTTTTCTTGAAAATTACCTAAAACACATTTCGAGTGAGGGAAAGTAAAGTTTCAATCTTGAATATCTCTTGAGTAAAGTCAACTTTCTGCACAGATCAAACCATAAAATGGCAGATGGATGCGAATTCTATGTTCAGGCAAGCAAACGTGGGTACCATGCTTATTTTGTAGATGCAACGGTGTATATTGAGGAAGTTATGGACTGCGAGCAGGTAGACTGTTTCTTTAAACAGTCTTTCTTTGATTGATTTGGAACCTGCCTTTAGTTGTCACAAAACCCTCCTTAGTCGTCGCCAAACACTCCTAAGTTGTCGTTCCACTCTTCTTAGTCGTCGCCAGACTCTCATTATTTGTCAGCAAACCCTCCTTAATTGTCGCCAAACTCTGCTCAGTTGTTACCGAACCCTTCTTACCTGTCGCCAAACTCTTATTCGTCGCCAAACCCTCCTTAGTTGTCGCAATTAGTTGTCTCATTTCCTAGTTATCGCCAAACCCTTCCTACCTTTCGCCAAACTCTCCTCAGTCATTGCCAAACCCTCCTTAGTTGTCGCAATCAGTTGTCACAAAACACTCCTTAGTGGTGGCAAACCACTTCTTAGATGTCACAAAAGACTCTTAGTTAATGCCACTTCTTAATAGTCGCAAAACACTTCTTAGTTGTCACAAAACACTTCTTAGTTGTCACAAAACACTTCTTAGTAGTCACAAAATACTTCTTAGTAGTCACAAAACATTTCTTAGTTGTCGCTAAACATTTCTTAGTTGTCGCTAAACACTTCTTAGTTGTCACAAAACACTTAGTTGTCGCAAAACACTTCTTAGTTGTCGCAAAACACTTCTTAGTTGTCACAAAACACTTCTTAGTTGTCGGAAAACATTTCTTAGTAGTCACAAAACACTTCTTAGTTGTCACAAAACACTTCTTAGTTCTCACAAAACACTTCTTAGTAGTCACAAAACACTTCTTAGTTGTCACAAAACACTTCTTAGTTGTCGGAAAACACTTCTTAGTTGTCGGAAAACATTTCTTAGTAGTCACAGAACACTTCTTAGTTGTCACAAAACACTTCTTAGTTCTCGGAAAACATTTCTTAGTTGTCACAAAACACTTCTTAGTAGTCACAAAAGACTTCTTAGTTGTCACAAAACACTTCTTAGTTGTCCCAAAACACTTCTTAGTTGTCACAAAACACTTCTTAGGTGTCACAAAACACTTCTTAGTTGTCACAAAACACTTCTTAGTTGTCGCAAAACACTTCTTAGTTGTCGCAAAACACTTCTTAGCTGTCACAAAACACTTCTTAGTTGTCACAAAACACTTCTTAGTAGTCACAAAACATTTCTTAGTTGTCGCTAAACATTTCTTAGTTGTCGCTAAACACTTCTTAGTTGTCGCAAAACACTTCTTAGTTGTCGCAAAACACTTCTTAGTTGTCACAAAACACTTCTTAGTTGTCACAAAACACTTCTTAGTTGTCACAAAACACTTCTTAGTTGTCGGAAAACATTTCTTAGTAGTCACAAAACACTTCTTAGTTGTCACAAAACACTTCTTAGTAGTCACAAAACACTTCTTAGTTGTCACAAAACACTTCTTAGTTGTCGGAAAACACTTCTTAGTTGTCGGAAAACATTTCTTAGTTGTCACAAAACACTTCTTAGTTGTCACAAAACACTTCTTAGTTGTCGGAAAACATTTCTTAGTTGTCACAAAACACTTCTTAGTAGTCACAAAACACTTCTTAGTTGTCACAAAACACTTCTTAGTTGTCACAAAACACTTCTTAGTTGTCACAAAACACTTCTTAGTTGTCCCAAAACACTTCTTAGTTGTCACAAAACACTTCTTAGTTGTCACAAAACACTTCTTAGTTGTCGCAAAACACTTCTTAGTTGTCGCAAAACACTTCTTAGTTGTCACATAACATTTCTTAGTTGTCACAAAACACTTCTTAGTTGTCACAAAACACTTCTTAGCTGTCACAAAACACTTCTTAGTTGTCACAAAACACTTCTTAGTTGTCGCAAAACACTTCTTAGTTGTCACAAAACACTTCTTAGTTGTCGCAAAACATTTCTTAGTTGTCACAAAACACTTCTTAGTTGTCGCAAAACACTTCTTAGTTGTCACAAAACACTTCTTAGCTGTCACAAAACACTTCTTAGTTGTCACAAAACACTTCTTAGTTGTCGCAAAACACTTCTTAGTTGTCACAAAACACTTCTTAGTTGTCGCAAAACATTTCTTAGTTGTCACAAAACACTTCTTAGTTGTCGCAAAACACTTCTTAGTTGTCACAAAACATTTCTTAGTTGTCGCAAAACACTTCTTAGTTGTCGCAAAACACTTCTTAGTTGTCACAAAACATTTCTTAGTTGTCACAAAACACTTCTTAGTTGTCACAAAACATTTCTTAGTTGTTGCAAAACACTTCTTAGTTGTCACAAAACACTTCTTAGTTGACACAAAACACTTCTTAGTTGTCGGAAAACATTTCTTAGTAGTCACAAAACACTTCTTAGCTGTCACAAAACAGCTAAGAAGTGTTTTGTGACTACTTCTTAGTTGTCACAAAACACTTCTTAGTTGTTGCAAAACACTTCTTAGTTGTCGCAAAACATTTCTTAGTTGTCACAAAACATTTCTTAGTTGTTGCAAAACACTTCTTAGTTGTCGGAAAACATTTCTTAGTAGTCACAAAACACTTCTTAGTTGACACAAAACATTTCTTAGTTGTCACAAAACATTTCTTAGTTGTTGCAAAACACTTCTTAGTTGTCGGAAAACACTTCTTAGTAGTCACAAAACACTTCTTAGTTGACACAAAACATTTCTTAGTTGTCACAAAATACTTCTTAGTTGTCGCAAAACACTTCTTAGTTGTCACAAAACACTTCTTAGTTGTCACAAAACATTTCTTAGTTGTCACAAAACACTTCTTAGTTGTCACAAAACACTTCTTAGTTGTCACAAAACACTTCTTAGTTGTCACAAAATACATCTAAGTTCTCACAAAACACTTCTTAGTTGTCACAAAACACTTCTTAGTTGTCGGAAAACATTTCTTAGTAGTCACAAAACACTTCTTAGCTGTCACAAAATACTTCTTAGTTGTCGCAAAACATTTCTTAGCTGTCACAAAACACTTCTTAGTTGTCACAAAACACTTCTTAGTTGTCGGAAAACATTTCTTAGTTGTCACAAAACACTTTTTAGTAGTCACAAAACACTTCTTAGTTGTCACAAAACACTTCTTAGTTGTCACAAAACACTTCTTAGTTGTCGCAAAACACTTCTTAGTTGTCCCAAAACACTTCTTAGTTGTCACAAAACACTTCTTAGTTGTCACAAAACACTTCTTAGTTGTCACAAAACACTTCTTAGTTGTCACAAAACACTTCTTAGTTGTCACAAAACACTTCTTAGTTGCCACAAAACACTTCTTAGTTGTCACAAAACATTTCTTAGTAGTCATAAAACACTTCTTAGTTGCCACAAAACACTTCTTAGTAGTCACAAAACACTTCTTAGTTGTCCCAAAACACTTCTTAGGTGTCGCAAAACACTTCTTAGTTGTCACAAAACACTTCTTAGTTGTCGCAAAACATTTCTTAGAAGTAAGAAAACATTTCTTAGTAGTCACAAAACATTTCTTAGTTGTCACAAAACACTTCTTAGAAGTAAGAAAACATTTCTTAGTAGTCACAAAACACTTCTTAGTAGTCACAAAACACTTCTTAGTTGTCACAAAACACTTCTTAGTTGTCACAAAACACTTCTTAGTTGTCACAAAACACTTCTTAGTTGTCCCAAAACACTTCTTAGTTGTCACAAAACACTTCTTAGTTGTCACAAAACACTTCTTAGTTGTCGCAAAACACTTCTTAGTTGTCGCAAAACACTTCTTAGTTGTCACAAAACATTTCTTAGTTGTCACAAAACACTTCTTAGTTGTCACAAAACACTTCTTAGCTGTCACAAAACACTTCTTAGTTGTCACAAAACACTTCTTAGTTGTCGCAAAACACTTCTTAGTTGTCACAAAACACTTCTTAGTTGTCGCAAAACATTTCTTAGTTGTCACAAAACACTTCTTAGTTGTCGCAAAACACTTCTTAGTTGTCACAAAACATTTCTTAGTTGTCGCAAAACACTTCTTAGTTGTCGCAAAACACTTCTTAGTTGTCACAAAACATTTCTTAGTTGTCACAAAACACTTCTTAGTTGTCACAAAACATTTCTTAGTTGTTGCAAAACACTTCTTAGTTGTCGGAAAACATTTCTTAGTAGTCACAAAACACTTCTTAGTTGTCACAAAACACTTCTTAGTTGACACAAAACACTTCTTAGTTGTCGGAAAACATTTCTTAGTAGTCACAAAACACTTCTTAGCTGTCACAAAATACTTCTTAGTTGTCACAAAACACTTCTTAGTTGTTGCAAAACACTTCTTAGTTGTCGCAAAACATTTCTTAGTTGTCACAAAACATTTCTTAGTTGTTGCAAAACACTTCTTAGTTGTCGGAAAACATTTCTTAGTAGTCACAAAACACTTCTTAGTTGACACAAAACATTGCTTAGTTGTCACAAAACATTTCTTAGTTGTTGCAAAACACTTCTTAGTTGTCGGAAAACACTTCTTAGTAGTCACAAAACACTTCTTAGTTGACACAAAACATTTCTTAGTTGTCACAAAATACTTCTTAGTTGTCGCAAAACACTTCTTAGTTGTCACAAAACACTTCTTAGTTGTCACAAAACACTTCTTAGTTGTCACAAAACACTTCTTAGTTGTCACAAAACACTTCTTAGTTGTCACAAAATACATCTAAGTTCTCACAAAACACTTCTTAGTTGTCACAAAACACTTCTTAGTTGTCGGAAAACATTTCTTAGTAGTCACAAAACACTTCTTAGCTGTCACAAAATACTTCTTAGTTGTCGCAAAACATTTCTTAGCTGTCACAAAACACTTCTTAGTTGTCACAAAACACTTCTTAGTTGTCGGAAAACATTTCTTAGTTGTCACAAAACACTTTTTAGTAGTCACAAAACACTTCTTAGTTGTCACAAAACACTTCTTAGTTGTCACAAAACACTTCTTAGTTGTCGCAAAACACTTCTTAGTTGTCACAAAACACTTCTTAGTTGTCACAAAACACTTCTTAGTTGTCACAAAACACTTCTTAGTTGTCACAAAACACTTCTTAGTTGTCACAAAACACTTCTTAGTTGCCACAAAACACTTCTTAGTTGTCACAAAACATTTCTTAGTAGTCATAAAACACTTCTTAGTTGCCACAAAACACTTCTTAGTAGTCACAAAACACTTCTTAGTTGTCCCAAAACACTTCTTAGTTGTCGCAAAACACTTCTTAGTTGTCACAAAACACTTCTTAGTTGTCGCAAAACATTTCTTAGAAGTAAGAAAACATTTCTTAGTAGTCACAAAACATTTCTTAGTTGTCACAAAACACTTCTTAGAAGTAAGAAAACATTTCTTAGTAGTCACAAAACACTTCTTAGTAGTCACAAAACACTTCTTAGTTGTCACAAAACACTTCTTAGTTGTCACAAAACACTTCTTAGTTGTCCCAAAACACTTCTTAGTTGTTGCAAAACACTTCTTAGTTGTCGCAAAACATTTCTTAGTTGTCACAAAACATTTCTTAGTAGTAACAAAACATTTCTTAGTAGTCACAAAACATTTCTTAGTTGTCACAAAACATTTCTTAGTTGTCACAAAACATTTCTTAGTTGTCACAAAACATTTTTTAGTAGTCACAAAACATTTCTTAGTTGTCGCAAAACATTTTTTAGTAGTCACAAAACATTTCTTAGTTGTCGCAAAACACTTCTTAGTTGTCGCAAAACATTTTTTAGTAGTCACAAAACATTTCTTAGTTGTCGCAAAACATTTTTTAGTAGTCACAAAACATTTCTTAGTTGTTGCAAAACATTTCTTAGTTGTTGCTAAACACTTCTTAGTTGTCGCGAAACATTTCATAGTTGTTGCCAAACTCATTACACTCCCCCTTTTCCCTCCCATCCCCCAACAAAATAAATGGATATTATTTCGATAAGTCATTCGACTGCTCTCTCAGTAAGCCGAAAACATAAGCTATCAAGATATTCGCATGAACATCGCCTAAATTAATGGCAATGTACCTGAACACGAGCGTCCATCGCCAAGGTATCCCTCCTTACATGTTCAGTAATGGGAACCCACCCCGATTAATTTAGCAGAAAAATAGTCTTGCATGACATGCAGAAGAAGATTCAATTGTCTCTGAACAAATTATACAATTGCTTTATAACTAAAATATTGAAGTAAGAATCTTGATCAAAGTTTTATCAAAGTGTATTTTGGTTTAGGCGTGTCCCTATGTGTGTATTTTTGCCCTATTTGGCTTTTTTATGAAAAAAATTGGATATATAAATCCGAAACTATGCAATGGTATGGTTTCAGGACTGTAGTAATTACTAATATCTTAAAGAAACAGGGACGCAATTGAAAGAATCTACAGTTCAAACAGAAAGTGAAACTAACAGTGACGTAATGATGATTTACCTTCCAAATTCATATCACAGTAAACCAAAACTGCCTTCCCTGTGCCAGATGGATCCAGCCAGTATTTGTTGCTTGCAGTGTTTTTTCCTTCGCTTGCTTTTATTTCTCGGCATGAACGTGCTGGTAACTCCGGTATCGAACCCAAGGGAGCTGACATGGGTAGTAGAGATGTTGAAAATAAATTATATGTAAGTGCACAAGTCGAAAGCCGAGAGTGAAAAACACAAGAGAATTAGAAGGAGGATGTAATTCCATTCACTCAATTCTCGCCTTTGAATGTGTTAAATTAAACGCTCTGTCAAGCACCCTTCTCTTGGGAAGTGGGCCCCCTCACTTTTAAACCCTTCCTTTAGAGCCACCAGCTTTTTTATCTTCTTACCCTAAGCTTTTTGTATCATTTTAAAGAATAAATACATAAATAATTTGTTGTCACCATTTCACACATGCATCTCACAAGCCGTTCTGTAAGAAGTTAACTAAAAGTTAAACTGAATAAAGGGGGTAAGTTTCTTAAGAAACTGTGGTGCTGCATCGGTGGGAGAGTATAACAAGGTAATTTGGTGCTATCAACTGACTTGATAACGTAAGTTAACCACTGTTCAGAGTTTCAAAACAGATGTTTCGAGCGTTAGCCCTTCGTCAGAGGGAATGGAGGAATTGTGGGTTGTGTGTCTGTCGGAAGAACTTGGAGCTACGCTTTTGGGGGGAAACTACAAAACAACTACAAAGAAAAGGGATAGAACTAATATCGTTCATTAATAGAATTGAGAAATGGTAGAAAAATCAATACCGATGAGCGTGGGAGATCACAAAACGTGGACTGTGAGCAAAGTCGAGCGTATGACCAAAATATTGGTAATTATCATCCAACATTATTGGCTGAATAGTTACCTCTTCCGTTCAAACGGCGAACATAAAACCACGCTGGATCCGAGCGGAAATTCTCGGGTCTTGCGTCCTTTGTGCGGTTGTTTAATTCACAGATCTGTTCTTTTCTGTTGAAATTATAGCTCTGGCAGGTGATTTCCCTTTCACATGAGATATCACAGATATGAGGAGCTGCTACTGACATTCTCTTGAAAACAAAATCTTTGAGAGTCATGCCACGAATGTTAATTTCTATCCTGCATTGATCCTCAGCGGTTATAAGGTTGGTGACCGAAACACAGGCAAGAAAATATCGAAATATCCACAACATTTTTCCTGAAAAACGAAATTCATAGACATCAGTGAGTAAACTTTTTTCTCAAGGCTGACCAAGAACACTGGATAATTAGAACAACAGGACCTCCAACCACCCCACTATTCTGTTATTCTCTTTTTCAAAGACCTATCGCAAGATACAAACATTAGCCTTCAAAATAAATTATTGAGAAAATGACTGGAGGAGAAAATGCTTCCATTTTACGGGTGGTTCTGGAAATGGGGTGCAGGGAAAATGAGAGCTGAAAGTAATGTAATAGGACTTGAAAGTTTTGGGAAATTATGAGCTTTTCAAGGTCTGGACAATTTTGAATGAATGAGCGGACGAGTAATTGATCGAGTAGAGATACCGCCGACAATTCATTTTTCCTGGTGCAGAGGCGGTCATTCGTCTAATTTGTTTCGGCTTCGGTGTAATATCTTCATGACTACACAATCGTACTGGATCGTACACTATAAAGGCTGAAAGTATACTTTTGAACCTAAAATATCCTAAGGAACTCAATGACTCGATCATTGCCATCAGTCTCCGTTACGATTACATGAGACTGAGTAAAATTTGTTTAACAAATTTTTCTGTTGAAATCACCTGTTTGGCTGGGTGAAGTGAAATTGTTCCGCAGGCTAATTCTAAACTTTCTTTCTGCGGTGGATCGGTAATAACTCATTCCTTTCATCTGCCCACTCATTCAAGTACATGAACCCCTCGATTTACGTTTAATGAAAAACGGAACCAGCCTTTACATCAACTTTGAAGCCAAACTGTACCAAACAGCCAAACAGCGCGAAAATTAAGACGCTCATTTTTTTCAAGGTCTGCCATGCCAGTAGTCATTTTATCCATGGTGTACCATCAAAAAGTCAAAAATTAAACGTGGTTCACGGACATCATTGTAGAGACAGTGACTGTTTATTCAAAGTAAACCTTCCCTTTTGGCTCAGCCCAGAAACCATGTTCCCTAAAATTTTACATATTTGAATTTTGTCATTTTCAAAAAAATATTGCAAAATAAAATAAAAACCTCCTTTGAAATATGTGGTTGTCTCATGCCACTCCAGGTATGTAGATGAATGAAATAATTATTGTATTAAGTACTAATAGGAGATGCTTATGTGAATATTTCAAGGCTTAGTTATGTGGATAAAGATAATAAAAAAGTTATATAATGAAAACTTTGAAATAGTTCTTAGACAACATGTACAGAGATGTGAATAACTGAATTTTCCATAGGTTTCAAGAAAACACTAGTTTATATTTTCATTCTGCTAAATTTGAAGTCGAAAAAAATTGGTTTTAGGAGCTGTTAAGAAGACAATTTTCAACCATATTTAAGTAAACAGCCTTAAAACATGTTTAAGCATTGGTGTGAATTGGGTATCTGAAAATCTTACCTTGTTCTTCTGGTCTTAGGGAAGCCTAAACGGTAAGAACGAAGCAGTAGAAAACAGACAGCATGTCCTCAGAAAGAAACGCGCGTTATAATTCTAGCGAACAGCTTGAGTGAGTTTTCCTCCTTAAGATAAACGTTTAGCGAAATGAGACAGCTGCAGTTTAATTTTTGTTAAAATACGTCACCTCCTTTGTCTGATTATGAGGTTGTCAGTGATTATACTTAATGCATGTCAATGGCCTATAATTTGAATAAAAATAGAGCAAGATGTCCTTCATGTGTTGTTTTATTGTGGCTTAATTATGTCCGTATGAGTGCGACGTAGGAGGCAGTCAACAATACTCTTTACAAACTGTTTACACGCGATCCTCGTTCACCCACGCTTGAGCGTCAAATAAAGACGACCGTTTTACCAAAACAAGTTGATGTTCCGAAATTTTTGGGTTGGCTCTGATGGAGAATTTGTTTTTTATTCTCATATTTATTTCTCGTTCTTTGATTGTGAGGTGAAGCGTTTCAATTTCCGTTTTTTAATAAAGGAAAAGTGAATGGTGGGGGGGGGGGGGGTGTGTGTGGAAGGTGATTCGCAAGGTAACACCTAGTATCAACAGACCAAAGAAACTGTCAAACAAATTTAACTTCCCTTCTGCGAGAAATAGTCTCCATAACAACTGACTCGTTTCAGCTGTACTCAAATTGTGCACGCGAATAAGAGGTAACGTGTCTGAATATCAAACGAATTCTTGTTATGTCAATAGTCCACGAGGCACCGACTTAGAGCGAAAATTATAGCTAAAAATATTGTATTTGTTTTCTGGATGAGCTGAACTAGCACCATCAGTGCCGATTAGCGGAAACATGGGTGCAAGTGATGTAGCACTGAGCTAAGGATACAAATTTTAATTTTGATCTTAAAATATACAAATTTTGTTTTGTTTTAATTTAAAGATTTCAATTTTAACTTTAAGATACAAATTTTAATTTGTATCTTTGACAATGTTAGTCAGTAGTTTAACTTGAGGACCTCGGAAGGTGACAATTCCAAAAGAACATAAAGTAGGCGGACTTTTTTATTATCAGAAATAGATGCTTGAATCTTACCACTGATAGCTTGTAATCGTAACATCGGCGTTGTTCCATTTATTTTTCTTACTTTGTCTAAGACTGTTCACCGCTAATAGTGATTAAAATATTCCGCCAGAAGAGTACTGAAATTCACTGGCGGTTTTCTTTTGACCTAAACTCAACAAGGTGGTTGACAGAAATTAAACAAAGAGACTACAGCACGAGCAAGACTTGATGGAGCATGTATGGGAAAAAAGAAACGTAACATTTGAACTTTGACGAACAATTTGCTCACGAATTTATGAAAGCCTCTTAACACTGCTCCGAAAACAATTATCGAAAATTATTGCAAACTGTATTAGCAGCCACTTTTTAAACCTGTTCTCTGTAGTAAAAACCAAACATGATTAAACAGTGCTCAAGTTCGATAAAGTAAACACTAGATCCCCGAGAAAGCGAAAGGGGAAACGCAAATTTTATCCGCATGCACGGTATCAGTCACCAGATCAGCGTATCATACTGCTTATCATTCGAAGTGAAAAATCGTGTTCGGACAGAAGTAATTTTCGTCGAAACACAGATCATGTAATGATTGCCAGTTTCATCATTTCATTTTAAATTGGAGCCTAGAGGATCAAACCTTGTCCAGGCTGGTCAATACAACTTCCGGCTCTTATTAGAGGAGTGTTGTAAACAGGAAGTTCAGAAAGGGGGGGGGGGGGGTTGGAGACACTAGCTCATCAGAACATTATGCTACAAAGAAATACGGAGCTCGGAAATGCAAGATCGACTACTTATTTTATCACGGACTGTTCTTTTCGTCTTTAAAGTGACCTCATGCGATCGGCAGCCTTGTCCAGGCTGGTCAATACAACTTCCGGCTCTTATTAGAGGAGTGTTATAAACAGGAAGTTCAGAAAGGGGGGGAGGGGGGGGGGTTGGAGACACTAGCTCATCAGAACATTATGCTACAAAGAAATACGGAGCTCGGAAATGCAAGATCGACTACTTATTTTATCACGGACTGTTCTTTTCGTCTTTAAAGTGACCTCATGCGACCGGCAGTCTTTCAAAGAATCTATTTTCTTTTTGGGCGAATCTACGACTTGATATTGAAACACTGGTCTCAAATGAAGTTCGATAAGTGGTGAAATGAAATCTTGAGCGGTGAGAAAGGTGTCTGCGAGAGATGACTGAATAAGGTGAAATTGCTGGGCCAAGTCTAGATATAGTTTTCGGTGTGAAATAGGGTTAGAATAAGGTGAAGAGGGACGAATACTACAGCAGAAAATTCTGTGGAGTGTTCCCCCCGTATTGAGTCTCGTGGAATGACAAAACAACTTCATAAGTTCAACAGCTGATTATTAATTCGAACAAAATGTATTCAGGCAGCGCTTAACTTCCTGGGAAATCACGCCACTCAAAATTGGCATGCTTCCAATTTAAATAATCAGGAAAACCTTAGTGGTGACACAGAAAATTATATTTAAGGACGCGTCGATCAGCAGTTTTATCAGTTCAACAGTTTTCTTTCAAGGAACTTCCGCCTAGATCAGCAAAGGTTTTGGAGTCCGCTCTTATCCACAGCGATATAAAACGTATAGCAAGTATGGAAGGTAAGCCTTCAGTATGTTAGATTTCCAGTACGATTCATTGCTTCAGTTCTTCACTTCGCATTGAATTTTAAAGATGTCAACTTGATATACATTCTCCAATGTATTTCGCAACTGTCTTTCCTAGAAATGGAACGATCTGGTGTTCAAAGAATTTGACATGATTCGTGAATGTTTGTGATGTATTTGAACACAAATTGAAAGTTATGTAGCATTGGGCCAGAAAAAAAAGAAATAGATTTTAAGTGTTTTTTCTAGAGTAGAGCGTTAAATTTTCTTAGCCTTGACGCATCTCAGTGTCTTAATACGAATCGGGATTATTCGATGGGAAATGTTTAGCCATGCTTAGGTAGAGAAAACTAATTTTTTGCTGGTAAAAAAACAGGAGAACACAAGGTGACTTTAGTGATGTACAGTGGTGTTCCTGATCCTGTTTGGTCAGTTCACTCTCGTCAAAACATCAAAGACGAGTAAAAACGAAAGAAATATTTCTAACTATTATTAAGCAGAAACGTTCTTTCCAACTACGTGAAAATTGCAGTGCTTTACTCCACTTTGAGTGAAAGAGCACGAAGACCTCCTGAAAAGACATTCCAGATGTTAGCAGAAAAACAAAAAAGTAATTAGTAAATAAGGTTTTGCGTTAACTTGAATTTGCCATCGCCTACAGTCATTGTCATGCGCAGCAAAATTTAGAAGGTGGACAGCCAAAAAATTAAAGAGGCAGAGTCACACTGGCTGCATAATTAGTGTTAATCGATTTTGGTTTTGAGCTGATCAAGAAAAAAAGATTGACTGCAAAATGGACCTTTACATCGTTAAATATGTATTCATTGAGATTAGATACACAAGAATATGAAGAGCTGACTTCAGAAATGTTTCTCTACAAAATTATTTCCTAGTCCCTATTACCCATTATCACTAACTTCCCGCCATGCCCGCTATTTAAAGTCTAAACAGTCTTAGCATTTCTCTAGAATTTATTAAATCTATGCTATAGACCGACAATATAGGGAAAATAAAATAGTGAAAGAAATTTGTGGCTAAAAATTTTCCTCACCCGGGAGATTATAAACTATTATCTTGCCTCACCCTAATTTTGTATGCTTTTAACGCGTACGAATTTGTGTGAATAAAGAGGTGGGATGATTTGTTGTTCACTATTTTCCATCAGCTAAATATTCATGCGTCATACAACTGGGATCGTACGCGCCATGCTTAATTCAACCCCCATCCCTCCCCCCAGCCCCCCTTCCCAATTCCTCCCCCCATTCCCTTTCCCCATCCCTCCCCCCATCCCCCCCGGGTAGAAAGTAAGGTTAGTAAAAATTCACAAACTCACCTATTCTAGAAAACGTTTTTTGTGAATTTTAATTCTAACCTCAAATATAAACGCCACAAGTTGCACTGTTTGTCTTGCATTAACACGGCTTAATAACAAAATCTAAATAATGACCCAAAAAAATTAAAAGCAATTGAGTTTAAAAAGAAACATCAATTAGCGCTTCAAAACAGAATTACCACTACACGCTAAGGAAAGTGCTGCCATGCATTTCAATGGAGAAATGTAATGATCACTTTACCATGTCCAGCAGTATTATAACAACATTCATTTTGCTGATTTGTTCCGTTGTTGAAAGAACCTCCCCCTCCCCCACAGGAAATATCTTTATTCGCACCTCCACTTCCTCCAGAGTACCCTCCACCGCCTCCAGGTATCTCACCAGTAAAACGATAACCACCCCCACCTCCGAACCCACCCTGATGTGCTCCCCCCTCTCCCCCGGCCAGAAATCCTTTACCTCCCTTTCCCCCTCCATAAGATATATCTGAGTTTTCTCCATCACTGTAAAAGCCACCGCCGCCGCCACTACCTAGAATCAAGAGATTTACAGTTGACATTAGCAACGTAAGAGATTATGGTTTTTAGTAATTCTGAAAAAAATCCAAATTTGAGCGACAAGCACCACCTCTTTGTTCGAAATACTGATGGATGCAAAAAAAAATTCAGCAGTTATAAATAGAAAATTCTTCACCTACCAGAGTGCGGTTTATCAGTTTGTCCTCCATTTCCGTTACTTCCTCCTGACAGGAATGGCGAGTTATACCCTGCATTTCCTGTTGTGTTTATGGACGCATCACATCCCGAATGTTGTTCTGTCATTTTAACAACTCCTCCTCCACCTCCGGCTATGATCAAAGGCTTGTTGTCTCCTCTTACTACAAATGTACCTCCTCCGCCCGAGCCATTTTTTTTGTTATAATACGCTTTTTGCCCTCTTTGACCAACAAGTATACGAATGATCTCATCTTTGGTCAACATAAAGTTTCCAATCATCCGCGCCCCTCTCCCTCCGTTGATGACACTGTCCTCACTGTACCCCCCTGAGGCTCCTATTGTTTCTATTCTGTATTCACCAGCGTGCGGCACAGTCCACAGTTGAATACCGCTGGACACTGTAACTTGTCCGTCATGATCCTGACCTGTGTAGTGACTGCCAACTGAGTCCGGGCCCTTTGTTCCACTCTTACCAAGATTTGTAAAAACAGCTTTAAATCCTTCGTAAAACACATACAGTAAAGATAAAAGTTATGATACTAGTAATAACTTGTTATAATTACTTTTGGCTCTGCCAATACAGTAAAAACCTGCTTAAAAGATGAGGTGTTTGGGGGTTCAGGCTAATTTTGTTCTTATATATCAATAATAACAATAATTAAATATTTACTATGTAATGATACATAAAAGGAAACGTCAGAAGTTGTCCCTATCGAGGACGCTCCTTGCATAAAATATAAAATAAATAGACTACAATGTAAAATTTAAGAATAATTGAGAAATGTCTTGACCCCCTGTTCCACCCTCACCAAGACTTGTAAAAACAACTGTAAATTCTTCGTAAAACATATGCAGTAAAAATAAAAGCTATGATGTTAGCAAGAAATTTTTACGATTACTTTTGGTTTTGCCAACACTGCTTTTACTCAGGGCCGCGGTTGTAAAGAACGCCGATAAACATCCATTTTTAAAAAACTATTCGGACCAAAATGTCCGAATATGCCATCAAAAGCTGGTTTCATTAGAAGATAGAAGAATTGAAGTACGGCTCAAACAGCTCCTGCGACCGCAAGAATACCAAGGTTTTCATTTTCTTCAGGTTACGTTATTGACTCAGTCACTTACGACCAACTGAAATCCAAAATGTCAGAGGTGGAAACGCACCAAATGTAAAGCACAATTTCAGGCCACGGGGCGCTTTTTAAGGTGTTGGGAGGATGAGAGAAGTGAAGAACAGTAGCGGTAATGTTGACCTAGTGAAAATTGATACAGTTTGACTATTGGCTGAAATTGAATTTGAGAAAACCTCAGCGGCATACTTATGATGAAGAATTCTTGAGAGAGGGTAGTAAAGTATGCAAGCCAGGCTTTAAGAGAATCTTGAAAGATAAAGAAGAAGCGAAAGGGCGTCCCACGAAGTATATTGCTGTCGCTAACTGAAAACCGTTGTTTTCTGTTTCAAACTTTACACGTGATAAAGAAAAAGTTGGGGTACAACCAATACAGAATGAAAGTGATGAACCAGGTTCTAAAATGAACCATGAGCAGCAACACAGTTATTCATTTAAATCGTCTTTTGTATTTTGAATAGCTTGTGCTATCCTAGATCATTCTTCTCGCAAACTTCAAAGCCAGGGCTATCTATTGTGATGTTCTGAAACTTTCAAACTATTGAGATGCTAGCGATTGTATGGTGCTTATCCCTTTCAAATAAGTCTGCCCAATCACCTTAACGGAATAAAGTTTAGGGGAGGAGCGTGCGAACCTTGTTACTTATCAGTACATCATGTTTCTTTAATAAAGCACATGCAAGAATTTCAGCATGCTCATTGGCTGAGAGCGCGTCAATTTATCCCAAACAGTGCAGAAAGTTTAAATCAAACTGATTGACAGGTAAGTTGCGTAAGGACAACGAAACAAAATGGCTGACAGGTACGGAGAAAGTAACAATGTTTTAATTCAGAGTTTCAGGGAGAATGCCAAAAATGAAAACATCTAACAAAAGACAAACAACTGATCAAAAGTTTGGCTTCCAGAAACAGCTATGAAAGTTTACAGCGATCGCCCTGAATAAAATTATCAAGGAGTTAAACCAGCGCAACAGACGCAGAAGATTACGATCGTACGGGTTGGTTAATTTGGTTGGCCTTTCAAAAATATACTCGTGCTGATTTATCCCAGATTTCACTCGAAATCATGTGATTAGCTATACTAATGAAAGTAGAAGATTCCTTACCCTCATCACAATCGTGGCCTTTAAATCCAGATCCATCAACACACAAACACTGATAGTCCCTGTCTGTAAACCCAGCTTGGCATGTTGCGTTATTCTTGCAAGGATTTTTCTTACAAGCATTCTTAGGAAGGAAAGGAAAAGAGAAATTTAAAATGATGTTTTGGCAGGCTAACAAATTCTTCCCGTGTGTTTGTCGTCCGCACTTGCAATGGTGTGCGTATGTCTCATGCATGCAGTTCCATTTTTTGGGCTATGTTTTGGACGTTTCTTGATTCCACCCGTCCGCCCTCGTGGTCCTCGAGTGTACTCTAAATTTGTTGTTCGCGAGTGCTTTTGTTGCGCTCTTTCCACGCAAGGTTGTTGGTGATATACGCGGATGTTCGCGTTACATTTATTCCCGTTGCGAGAGGGTTATTAAATTAGTGGTAGGGGCCAGGATATCCCTTGATTTCGTATCAGAGCTTTCCCGTACAAAGAGTATTACTTTTCCCTCATAGAATTCATCCTCACCTCTGCTCCGCGGTAAATGTAACTTTCGTTTTTCACCAGGTCTTCATCATGTTCAATAGTCGCGTTATTCAGATCACACTCATGTTTTCCAGACAGCTGTTTTATCTCACAGAAGTTATAACTGATGCAATTAGGTTCCAGGTAGCATTGGAACATGCAGAGATCCTCGTTGACAACGTCGATAGTTCGAACCGTGTGATTCTCCAACCGGTAGCCAGGTTTAGGAAAAGTAGTAAATTTTAAACTGCGGCAGTTACCTGCAAAATAATTTTGTAAAGTTGGAAAGTTGCTGTGCAGTATTGAGAACCTCTCTTAAACTCGAACTAAAGCAGTCTGTTTCTTCTAAACTATTGCTTCGGCTTTTGGCTTTGCGATTATTTTATTAACACCAGTCGAATGTTTATGATGTATCTTCCGACTGATCGATGCAGTTTTTATCTCCCTCTCGATGATCTCAGCTATTTTGATCGATTACCAAAGTCCAGTGGACTAATATTCAAGAAATATTATCAAACATTCATTTTAAAGTTATTTTTTTATGAAAAAAAGAAAAACCGTATGTTAGTGTGTAGAGTGGTATGTTGCTAGCACCAATCAGATCGTCGCATTTGAGTATGTACCTTGCACCAATAAGATTGCCGCATCAGGGTATGTATCTCGCACTAATCATATCACAGCATTTGGATATCTTGCACCAATCACAGCGTTTAGGGGTATTTATCTCGCAACAATCATATTATAGTATTTGAATATCTTGCGCCAACCACAGCGTTTGGGTATTGTTTTCTTGTAGACGATGTCATTTAATCAAGGGGCCGTGCACAAAGAATGACTTTACCCAGAAATTTTGTGTTTATTACATAAGTGTTATGGTTGTGGCCTTCGCGAGAGCCTCGTCGATTAAGGTCGAGATTTATTGACATAAAAAAGGTTCGCATCATTTGTATCATTTTAAAGTTAGAACGTGTTTTTTCCGCTCCTTTACTCATAGCTCATCCATCACGTACCACGAAAACAACGTCCAAAGTCCAATAAGAACATATCTAATCATTGCACTGCAATTTTTCACGTGCTTAAATTGTATTCGAGCAATCAAATTCCATTTTGCCAAATTAGACTTCGCTCTAACGCGTGTCATTTCCTTGTAAACAACCTGCATTTAATCACGTATTCTTACCGCATTGTTCAACCCCACTGGAAAAAGCTTCACATGGAACTAAAAGCTACTGATTATGATATCTTTCATATACAATTCTTCCGCGTTTTGACTTTTTCTACGTATTAAATTGCGTTTTAGCTACCTTGGACTTAATCCAATCGCGTGTTAATTCCTTGTAAACAACCTGCATTTTATCTCACATTTCACACACAGAGGGCAAAGTCCAGGTAAGCAACAACCAATCAAGGAGCCCTCTTTGAAATTTTATCCTTTTCTCTTGTTCAATGTATCTTCACTTATTCGAGATCGCAATATATCTTTGGTTAAGGTCTATTGAAGATACAACAGAGTTTCAGTTTGCTTTTTGTGGAAAAATTACGTTAAATTTTTTTAAGCAACTAACTGTAGACGTATAATTTTAATTTATCTCTGTTAAAGGAACGGCAGTAAGCGTCGTCTCTTTCGCAACCGTTATTTGGTCTCATCACGCAATGTGCTCTCTCTCTCTCCAACGGGGAATAGATGGCCTTGTGTGACGAGACCAAACAACTGCTGAGAAATAGACAACAGTAAGTTTGGCACTGATTCATATAATTCTTGCTTAGTAGTATTTAAACAATAGAGAGAATAGGCCACAAAATACCTGTGTGAGTTCAGATAAATTAAGTTTTTATTTTCGTCCGTTTGAAGATAATGCTCTTTTTCTGTTACAGAAATGGAAACATTAGGTACACAAAGAGCCCCATCTTAACCTCCTCAGCCAAAAAAATAACTCTTGTACGCCACGCATGCCTATGTTTATTTAAGTCGGTGAAAAAGTTGAAATCTTTTATACGGATTGTCTTCTCTGTTTTTCTTCTCACACTCAGGAAACTTAGAACCGAATCGACTTTCAACAATCTCCGTTCTGATCAAACAGGATTGCACAAAATTTGTTTGGCAAATATTTCCTCCTTTATAGGAGTAGCAATAAACGTATGCGTGTGTGTGTGCGTGTATGAAGAATAAAATTGTGCCCCACGCTAATTTAGAACTTCCTTTCTGTGAAGGCTACCTGCAATACACAAAGTCCTCAATTTAGATTTGAAAAATTTCAATCAACCTCAGCACCACCTCTATCTGGAACCAAATTTCACCAAACGCCAAGTCTTAATACATAAGTTAGGTTTTGAGACACTTTCCACGAAAAGTTATTTTTCTCGTTGTGAAGATACAAAGGCCTGCCAGTGGTCATTTTATCCATAATGATTGCGTGGGATCTAAAGATGTGATTACTGGTTCTAAAGTAAACTTTCGCTTCTGATTTGTTCGCCATCTTGTTGCTTTCAAATAATGATCAGGAGGCGCAAAATGAATTCAAACGATGTGTGAACTCCTCGTAAATGTGTAGGTTATTTCATGTTATCCAAAGGGAAAACTATTTGACTAAAGTAATTTATTATATCTAACACTTGAAGGAGTAGTTTGTATGATTATTTCAAGGTTTAGTTATATTAATAGACAAGGCTACCAAAAATGAAACATATATATAAACGTGTATATATATATATATATATATATATATATATATATATACATACATACATATATATATATACGCCGACGTTCGTTTTCACAAACATGTAAAACCTCGATATTTTCTTAAAAAACTATGATAATCACTGATGGTTGAAATTGAATTATTGTTGCATTAGAGGTAGTTTTGCAGCTATTTCGTGGGGCCAATTTTCAACGTCTTCGAGTGTAATTCTTTCTTGACACGCTTTCAGTTTCTGTTCGTCGTTAAGTCGAAGAGGTTGATTGCAAGGGAGGGGGGAGGGATTACACACAAGTTATCATTAGGTCTACCTTGCTGGAAATTTTCACCATAACAACCGGCTCGTCAAATTACAATTCGTTTTGATTTTCCGCTTGATAATGCTTAAGCACCAAAAATTTCACTTTTCTTAAGGGACCTACGAAAGGCTTTCGCACAATTTTATCATCATCATCATCATCACCATTTATTGGCAACTTAAGATATAATATTTAAACAGGTTTAACAGTATTGTAGGGCGAGGATATTTCCAAGAAACCACCAGGCTAATAGGGGAGGCCACCTCGGTTGTCAACATGTTTGTAATTAAGTTGTGGATTTGCGGCTTGGCCAATTCGGATTCATTTTATTAATAAATTCAATGATCTTTCTTTTAAAAGTAAAAAATCTGGTCAAACCAGTGATCGATATTGGGAGAGAATTCCAAATTTTAGGCCCTTGGTAGAGTATTGTAAATTGTTTAAGATTAGTACGACAGTTCATGTGGTCGATAGCAATTGGATATTCTTGTATCATAACTGTGTACTTGCCTATTTTCAGGGAACAACTTGAGAAACATCGGGGGCAATAGTTGATTATGATAATAAAACATGAATTTGCAATGCGTTGACTTAGAAAATAACTTAGATGCCCAATTTAGCAAACATGGAGGCAGTGTGTTCTCGATAGTCTGAGTTGGTAATAGCTCGCACAACACGTTTTTGTAAATAAAAAAAATTCTATTTAAGTTGATCACATACGTGGACAACCAGGTTGAATAAGGTAAGTGATATATGGGTAAATTAACGTATAGTACAGAGTAAGTTTAGTATTAGATGAAATATGGTATCTAGCCCTAAATATTATACCGGCTGACTAGGGATTTGTTTAGCCACCAAGCTAATGTGAAGTTTCCTTGTCAAATGTATCAATCAATATAAACATCTAAGAATTTTGTTTCATTTACTTGTTTCAATGTCTGATTTCCAAAGGACAGGGAAAAAGATTTCCCAAGTTTCTTCTGCCTCGATTTAAAAAAAATGTAACTCGTTTTCTTAAAATTTACTGAAAGCTTATTGCATTTCATCCAAATGTCAAGATTTCACACTTCATCATTGAGAACGGACTCTAAATAATCGGGATCTGACTGAGAATAAAAGATACTGGTGTCATCATCAAAAAGCAGAGGCTGTGTTAATTTAGATGCATAAGGAAGATCATATATAATTTATATAACAAAGGACCTGAAATAGAGTCTTGGGGGACACCACACGTACTAATTTGATTGGATAAACAATAAGTCAATGAGTCTGTTTTCAGGGTTTTTTGTATTTAAGTAAATTTGTCCGAAATTTTAATTTCGAAAATCTCAAAACTCAAACCGTTTTAATGATTGTTTTCTAACTTCTCAGAGCATGGGAAGATGATTATCTTCGCGCAAAGCTTAAATATTTAAGAATTTTTTTAACGCCGTACAGTACTCTGCAACATTTAATTATAAAAGCTGTTCGGCTTGAAATATGATCCATTACTCGAATTTCTGGTAATGTTATGAAAGTAAAGAAAAATAAATACCGCCCCGCTTGTTTCTAGTTATTTTACCATTTCAAGGAGCTTCTAACTAATTGCAAACAAATTTTCTTTAGGTGCCTCTTCAAGTTTCCCTACGTAATATATTCAACCAGTCAAAAGAGAAAAACGGTAGTAGTGACATAGATCGTTTAAATAAATGTGGAGAATTTCCAAGTAGGGAATCTTCATGATCGCACACTCGTACTGGATCGTACACTATAAAGGCTGAAAGTATATTTTGAACCTAAAATATCCTAAGGAGCTCAATGACTCGATCATTGCCATCAATCTCGGTCACGATCACACAAGACTGCGTAAAATTTATTTAGAAGATTTTTCTGTCGAAATCGCCTGTTTTGGTTGGGTGAAGTGAAATTGTCCCGCAGGTTAATTTTAAACTTTCTTTGTGCGGTGGATCGATAATAACTTAATCCTTTCTTCTGCCCGCTCACTGAAGTACATGAATCCCTCAATTGACGTTTTATGAAAAATGGAACCAGCCTTTACATCAACTTTGAAACCAAACAGCCAAAAAGATCTGCCACTGGTCATTTTATCCATGGTGTAGGATCAAAAAGTCCAAAATTAAACGCGGTTCACGGACATCATTGTAGAGACAATGACTGTTTATTCAAAATAAACCTTCCCTTTTGGCTCAGCCCAGAAATCATGTTTCCTGAAATTTAATTTTATTCAATTTTGTCATTTTCAAAATATGGTACAAAATAAAATAAAAACCTCCTTTAAAATATTTGGTTGTCTTATGCCACTCCGGGTATATACATGAAAAAAATGATTGTTTTAAGTACTAATTGGAAATGCTTAAGTGAATATTTTCAAGCCTTAGTTATGTAGATAAAGATAATAAAAAAAACTTATATGATGATTAAGGAAACTTTGAAATAGTTCTTAGACAACTAGTAATACCCCATTCACAACATCAACCAGGTTGAATTAAAACAGAGATGTGAATAACTGAATTTTCCATAGGTCACAAGTAAACACTAATCTTATTTTCATACTGCAAAATTTGAAGTTGAAAAACATCGGTTTAAGCAGCTGCTAAGAAGACAATTTATGACCATCTTTAACGTAACAGCTTTAAAACATGTTTAAGCATTAGTGTGTATTAGGTATAAGAAAATCTTACCTTGTCCTTCTGGTATTAGGGAAGCTAAAACGGTGAGAACAAAACAGTAGAATACAGACAGCATTTCCTCAGAAAAAACGCCCGTTATAATTCCAGGGAACAGCTACAGTAAGTTTTTCCTCCTTAAGGGAAACATTGGGCGAAATGAGACAGCTGCAGTTTAATTTTTGTTAAAATACGTCACCTCCTTTGTCTGATTATGAGGTTGTCAGTGGTTATACTTAATGCATGTCAATGGCCTATAATTTGAATAAAAATAGAGCAAGATGTCCTTCATGTGTTGGTTTATTGTGGCTTATTATGTCCGTATGAGTGCGACGTAGGAGGCAGTCAAAAATACTCTTTACAAACTGTTTACACGCGATCCTCGTTCACCCACGCTTGAGCGTCAAATAAAGACGACCGTTTTACCAAAACAAGTTGATGTTCCGAAATTTTGGGGTTAGCTCTGATGGAGAATTTTTTTTTAAATTCTCATATTTATGTCACATTCTTTGATTGTGAGGTGAAGCTGGTTTTTCATGTAATCAAGTGTCATTCGTACAAGTTTCGTACATGTTCGTACATGAATGACTTGCGCCCTCCACCCCCTCCCCCCTTCACGAGACTGTTCACCTAAGGATCCTTTCAATTTCCGTTTTTTAATAAAGGAAAAGTGAATGGTGGGGGGGGGGGGGGGGTGGAAGGTGATTCACAAGTTAACACTTAGTATCAACAGACCAAAGAACCTGTCAAACAACTTAAACTCTTCGAAGAGAAATATCAATTTTGTTGGATGAAAAGCCCCGTCCAGGTTACTTCACGTCTTCTTTCAGAGCTTTTCAATGCAAATGTCATTTTTTAATTGACATTTTCACTTATCATTTCCCCTCTGCTGGAAATAGTCTCCATAACAACTGACTCGTTTCGGCTGTACTCAAATTGTGCACGTAAATAAGAGGTTACGTGTCTGAATATCAAACGAATTCTTGTTATGTCGATCAGTAGTCCATGAGGTGCCGACTTAGAGCGAAAATTATTGCTAAATATAATGTATTTTTTCCTGGATGAGCGGAATTAGCGCGAACATCGCCGATGAGCGGTAATGTGGGAGCGAGTGATGTAGCACTGAGTTAAGGATACAAATTTTAATTTTTATCTTAAAAGATACACATTTTAATTTGTATTTTTCGCAATGTCAGCAGTTTAACTTGAGGACTTCGGGAAGTGACAATTCCAAAAGAGCATAAAGTAGGACCTTTTTTATATCAGAAATTGATGCTTGAATATTACAACTGATAACTTTTTATCGTCACATTGGCGTTGTTCCATTTATTTTTCTAACTTTGTCTAAGATTTTTCACCGCCAATAGGGATTAAAATATTCAGAAGAGTACTGCAATTCGCTGGCGCCGGTTTTTCTTTTGACCTCATATCAACCAGGTGGATGACAGAAATTAAACAAAGAGACCACAGCACGAGCAAGACTTGATGGAGCATGCATGGGTAAAAAACGTGACATTTGAACTTTGACGAACAATTCGCTCACGAATTTATGAAAGCCTCTTAACACTGTTCCGAAAATAATTATCAAAAATCATTATAAACTGTATGAACAGCCAGTTTTTAAACCTGTTTTCTGTAGTAAAAACCAAACATGATTGGGCCGGAAAAAAATGAAATAGATTTTAAGAGAGGATGTCAGCATCCATCGAACAAATTTGAAATATTGTGGCAAGTGGCCCAAACTTCGTTTTCTCTCCCATTTTCATATTTTGTAGCCCAATATGTTCCCCGAGTTGTGGGACCTCATGTAACGAATGTACTAGACCTACGGTATTTCTGTGAACATAATCCGTTGTTTTATTATCTAAACTTAATCCCCTGTTGCTATTGAAGCTGGCAAAGAAATATTTATTTTTTTGGTGAATATTTTTGTCCGACATACTTTTCCTATGTCGAAAAGTAGCATCAAAACAAAGACAGTTTTAACAATGACCGATCTGATAGAATCTACTGAGCTTCAAGCTTTTAAAAGACCAAAGGATGGTTATAAAGTTACTGTAAAAATTTCCTTGTGTATTTGTGTTGTTCTATCTTGAGACGAACTCAAAGTCCGGCAAAATTTACTTGATAGCGACTATGGGATGTACATGGTGCGCCTACTTGTCGCCACCGTTAATTAGCATAAATCAAAAAATGTAAAAAAGTCTAACATAACACTCTTACCTTGTTTATTTATGATTTTATTAGCCGTTTCGATTATTATATTACGCCTGGGTATTACTTTTTGACAGGAGCACAGGTTTTGCGTTGTGTTTTCCCTCTCTCATTTATATCATAAGCTAGTCACGCAATAATTGATACCGACGCAAGTGAATATTTACCATGTTTAAAGATTTTTGTTTACGTTGAATTGAAAATATATATTAAAATATGTACTTTCTTCACTAATCGTTGTTTCAGCGGCAGCGAAGCAGTTAAAAGTGGGTTGTTGCTTCAACGATACTGAAATTTTTAGTATTCAGACAGGCGAGCAAAGCGTGATGCTCTGGGAATAAAGACTTTTAGGGGCCTTTTACATGATATCCGAATGAGTTTTGTTCAAGAACGAGTTCATACCGGTTGCCACATAATATCCAGCGTAAAATTCATTCGAAACGAGTCATTTCTGAGTGAGTTTATTGGGGTTTTCATTACAGAACGAAACACTCATTCCGGACGACCTTTTCTACCTGTACAATGTAAACGCGGCACGGCTCTCATATTTGTATGAATCCTCTGTAGGAGCGAGGGAAGCATTGAAAAAGACAGAAAAGGACATAAACACTTGTTTTTACAGGCTAATTGTTGTTACTCCCACACGGATAAGACTTAAGTACCTTTTATAATTTTAGAGCGGTCGTTTTTGAAATTCTAGGCGCGCATCCCCGCCCTGTTATGTTAAGGGTCCCCCGGGGATGCCGATACGTGCAGCACACTTGATATTTAGCAAGGACAAATTCCGATGTGATTTTTGGCGAAGAGAAACAAGTTTTGTCAGTGTCTAGTTGCTAGTGCGGAAGGGCCTTTACCACCGTGTACATAATCACGCGTCCCCCTAGACGGCGGAAAGCCAACAAAGTGTTCAGACATTAGTTCAGAAAATCCGCCTCTGTCTGAATTTTTGGTAGCCTATTGACCAATTCCCAATCGAAACTTAAGTCTGATGTCACGCGTAATTTTGCTCACGGTGGTAAATAGCCTACTTACTGCAGCCAGATTGTACGAAATTTCCAGACATCTTGAGTACTATCTGTGATACACGCTTGCCAATTCCCCTATCAGCTTTTGGGATCGACTTAACCCTACCTTTACCATGGCCGAACATTTCTTTTGGCAGCCTACATCTGCTATTGGAACCACGATTCCACCCAACACCGAGATTTGATCTGTGAGAAGGGCAATTTGTAAAATCATCAATATCTTTTGGCGTCTCGAAGATGCCGGCACGCGACAAAACAAGATCAACTTCATTTTCTGGATCTGAAAACTTGCAACTCCGCAAGTGACTTGAAATGTCTTTTTAACAATCACGCAAGGGAACGACTTGGTCTTCTCGATAACTAAACCCACAAGTTCCACCAGCGAACGATTTAACTAAACAGAAAATCTCCATGTCAGCATGTAAGATGAGATGCTTATAAAACAGATCAATTAGCAAAATCAGTATGTAGCTTGTCAATCAAATTGACTCTTGTAACCATACTTTGACTTAAGCTGGCAAAGGAATCATTGATGGATCTAGACATTTTAGTTTTCTGAATGCAGTAATTCCTGAAAGGTTTTCTGTAACTCCTAGAAACAATTCTAGGGAGCTTTTAGTCAATCCACCAGCAAAGAATGTTCTCAATATATTTCTAACTATTATTAAGCAGAATCATTCTTTCCAACTACGTGAAAATTACAGCGCTTTACTCCACTTTAAGTGACGGAGAGCACGAGAGCCTCCTGAAAAGACATTCCATATGTTAGCAGAAAAACAAAAATATAACAAGTAAGTAAGCTTTTGCGTTAACTTGAATGTGCCATCGCCTACAGTCAGTGTCATTCGCAGCAACATTTAGAAGGTGAACGAGCAAAAAAATTAAAGAAGCCGGGTCACACTGACTGTATCATTATTGAAAATCAATTTTGGTTTTGAGCTGATCGAGAAAAAAAGATTGACTGTATACCTTTACATTGTTAAATGTGTATTCATTGACATAAAATGCACAAGAATATGAAGAACTGACTTCACAACTGTTTCTCTACAAAATTATTACTTAGTCTTCATTACCCATATGTTATTATTTGACCAATTATCACTAACTTCCCACCATGCCCGCTATTTAAAGTCTAAACAGTCTTAGCATTTGTATCTTCTTTATTCTATAGGCCAAAGTAATTTTTAGCCAACATTGTCCTCACCCCGGAGATTACAAACTATTATCTTGCTTCACCTTAATATTGTATGCTTTTAACGCGTAAGAATCTGATTGAATAAAGAGTTGGGAGAATTTGTTGTTCACTGTTTTCTATCACCTAAATATTCATGCATCATACAACTGAGAACGTACGAGCCATGCTTTATTCTCCCCATCCCTTCCCCCCGTCCCTTCCCCCCTTCCCCCCTTCCCCCTCCCCTACCCCATCCCTCTCCCCGGGGGAGAAGGTAAGTTCACTAAAAATTCACAAACTCACTTATTCTAGCAAATGTTGTTTGTGAATTTTAATTCTAACCTCAAATATAAAGGCCTCTAGAACCACATGTTGCGCTGTTTGTCTTACAGTAACACGGCTTAATAACAAAATCTAAATAATGACCCAAAAAAATTATGAGTAATTGAGTTTAAAAACAGACATCAATTAGCGCTTCAAAACAGAATTATACCACTACAAGCTAAGGAAAGTGCTGCTATGCATTTCAGTGGAGAAATGTTATGATCACTTTACCATGTCCAGCAGTATTATAACAACATTCATTTTGCTGATTTGTTCCGTTGTTGAAAGAACCTCCCCCTCCCCCACAGGAAATATTTTTATTCGCACCTCCACTTCCCCCGGAGTACCCTCCCCCTCCCCCAGGTAACTCACGGACTCCACGATATCCACCCCCACCTCCGAACCCACCCCAATATGCTCCCCCCTCTCCCCCGTTCAGAAATCCTTTACCTCCCTTTCCCCCTCCAAAAGATTTCTGTGAGTCTTCTCCATTACTGTAAAAGCCGCCGCCACCGCCACCTACAATCAAGAGATTTACAGTTGACATTAGCAACTTAACAGATCATGGCTTTTTAGTAATTCTGAAAAAAATCCAAATTTAAGCGACCGGTATCACCTCTTTGTCCAAAATACTGATGGATGCAAAAAAAATTCAGCAGTTGTAAATAGGAAATTCTTCACCTACCAGAGTGCGTTTTATCAGTTTGTCCTCCATTTCCGTTACTTCCTCCTGACAGGAATGGCGAGTTATACCCTGCATTTCCTGTTGTGTTTATGGACGCATCACATCCCGAATGTTGTTCTGTCATTTTAGCAACTCCTCCTCCACCTCCGGCTATGATCAAAGGCTTGTTGTCTCCTCTTACTACAAATGTGCCTCCTCCGCCTGAGCCAGTTTTTTTGTTAGCATAAGCTTTTTCCCCTCTTTGACCAACAAGTATACGAATGATCTCATCTTTGGTCAACATAAAGTTTCCAATCATCCGAGCCCCTCTCCCTCCGTTCTTGATAACAGTGTCCTTACCGTACCCCCCTGAAGCTCCTATTGTTTCGATTCTGTATTCACCAGTGTGTGGTACAGTCCACAGTTGAATACCGCTGGACACTGTAACTTGTCCGTCATGATCCTGACCCGTGTAGTGACTGTCAACTGAGTCTGGACCCTTTGTTCCACTCTTACCAAGAGTTGTAAAAACAGCTTTAAATCCTTCGTAAAAATCAAAGTTATGATACTTGTAAGAAATTGTTACAATTACTTTTGGCTTTGCCAACATTGCTTTTACTCAGGGCCGCGGTTGGAAAGAACGCTGATAAACAGCCATTCTTTAAAAAAAACTATTTGGACTAAAATGTCCGAATATGCTACCAAAAGCTGGCTTCATTAGAAGATATAAGAGTTAAAGTACGGCCCAAACGGCTCCTGTGACCGCAAGAATACCAAGGTTTCCATTTTCTTCAGGCTACGTTATTGACTCAGTCACTTACGACCTACTGAAATCTAAATGTCAGAGTCAGAGGTGAAAATGCACCAAATGCAAAGCAATGAAATTAAATTTGAGAAAAATTCAGCGGCAGAAGGTAGCAAAGTATGCAAACCAGGCTTTTAAAAAAAATCCTGAAAGAAAAACAAGAAGCAAAAGAGCGCCCCTCGAAGTCGATTGATGTCGCTAACCGGAAACCGTTGTTTTCTGTTTCAAACTTTAGACGCGATTGAAAAACTTGAGACTTAATGGAGTAAAAGCAAAAAAGCGATGAACCAGGTTCTAAAATGAACCATGAGCAGCAACACAACTATTCAGATAAATCGTCTTTTGTATTTTGAATGGCTTGTGCTATTCTATATCATTCTTCTCGCAAACTTCAAAGCAAAGGCTATCTGCTGTGATGTTCTGAGACTTTCATACTATTGAGATGCTAGCGGTTGTATGGTGCTTATCCCTTTCAAATAAGTCTGCCCAATCACCCAAAAGAAATAAAGTTTTGGGGAGGAGCGTGCGAAACTTGTCACTTATCAGTACATCATGTTTCTTTAATAAAACACGTGCAAGAATTTCAGCATGCTCATCGGCCGAGAGCACGTCAATTTATCCCACACAATGCAGAAAGTTAAAATCAAACTGATTGACAGGTAAGTCGCGTAAGCACAACGAAACAAAATGGCTGACAAGTGAAGAGAAAGCAACAATGTTTTAATTCAGAGTTTTAGGGCGAATGCTAAAAATGAAAGCATCTAACGAAGGACAATTAACTGGTCAAAAGTCTGGCTTCCAGAAACGGCTATGAAAGTATACAGCGATCCCCCTGAATAGAACTGTCAAGGAGTTAAACCAGTGCAACATTGCGTGCGAAAGACGCAGAAGATTACGAGCGTACAGGCTCGTGAAATTTGATTGGCCTTTCAAAATATACTCGTGCTGATTTATCCCAAATTTCACTCGAAATCATGTGATTAGCTATACTAATAAAAGTATAAGATTCCTTACCCTCATCACAGTTATGGCCTTTAAATCCAGATCCATCCACGCACAAACACTGATAGTCTCTGTCTGTAAACCCAGCTTGGCATGTTGCGTTATTCTTGCAGGGATTTTGCTTACAAGCATTCTTAGGGAAGAAAGGAAGAGAGAAATTTTAAATGATGTTTAAGAAGGCTAACAAATTCTTCCCGTGTGTTTATCGTCCGCACTTGCAATAGTGTGCGTATGTCTCATGCGTGCCGTCCCATTTTTTGGGCTAGGTTTGGTGGATGTTCGCGTTACATTTATTCCCGTTGCGAGAGGGTTATTTAAATTAGTAGGAGAGGTTGGGATGTCCTTGATTTCGTATCAGAGCTTTCCCGTACAAAGAGTATTACTTTTCCCTCATAGAATTGATCCTCACCTCTGCTCCGCGGTAAATGTAACTTTCGTTTTTCACCAGGTCTTCATCATGTTCAATAGTCGCGTTATTCAGATCACACTCATGTTTTCCAGACAACTGTTTTATCTCACAGAAGTTATAACTGACGCAGTTAGGTTCCAGGTAGCATTGGAATCTGCAGAGATCCTCGTTAACAACTTCAATAGTTCGAAGCGTGTGATTCTCCAACCGGAAGCCAGGTTTAGGAAAAGTAGTAAACAATAAACTGCGGCAGTTACCTGGAAAACAATTATGTAAAGTTGGAAAGTTGCTATGCAGTATTGAGCACCTCTCTTAAACTCGAACTGTAAAGCACTTTTTCTTCTAAATTATTGCTTTGGCTTTTGGCTTTGCGATTCTTCTACTGTCACCTGTCGATTGTTTATAACGTATCTTCCGACTAATCGATTCAGTTTTTATCTCCCTCTTGAAGATCTAAGCTATTTTGATCGATTGCCAAAGCCAACGCTAAAAATTAATGAGACCGTGTTGCAAAAACGCTGGCGGTTAAACGCCAAACATAACAACATGGCGGCTGCAGCTGATGCAGGTACGAAACAGCAAAGTCGTTCATGGACAGAAAGAGAGCTGAAGTACTTTACCTTCGTCCTGCCAGACGAGGAAAACGACTTTGGTTACAAACTGGACAAATTTGCGTTGACGAAGACTGCAAACAAAACTGTTTTCGAGGAGATAAAGAAGGTTCTTGAGGAACGTATGTCGATCGAAGAATTCAAAGAAGAAAACATTTCTTCGTTCATTTTATATTGGCAACTTAAAAACTCTTCTTCAGCTTTTCTTTCACAGGAAAACAATTTTACAAGTTCCAGCAGGGCCGCCATCTTGAATTTTACCGCCAAAAATCTCTCATTATTCGTCTCTTGTTGCTCGTCATGTTGTTCGTCCCGTCTTTACATCAGACGAATAACTTAAGAGACGCGTTATCCGACTGGACGGGTAACGCGTCATCGAGTATAAAAACGGCCATTGTCTTCACTGTTTTTCTTCTCACACTCAGAATACTTAGAACCGAATCGACACAAAGTGCCCCATCTTAATCTGCTCAGCCGAAAAAATGACTCTTGTACGCTACGTATGCCTATGTTTATTTGAGTTGGTAAAAAAGTTGAAATCTTTTATACGGATTGTCTTCGCTATTTTTCTTCTTCCACCTAGAAAACTTAGAACCGAATCGACTTTCAACGACCTCCGTTCTGATCAAACAGGATTACGCAAAATTTGTTTGACAAATAGTTTTTCCTTCATGGGAGTAACAATAAACGTATGGGTGTGTGTGTGTGCGTGTATGAAGAGTAAAATTGCGCCCAAGCTAATTTAGAACTTCCTTTCTGTAAAGGCTACCTGCAATACACAAAGTCCTCGATTTAGGTTTGGAAAATTTCAATCAACCTCAGCACCACCTCTATCTGGAGCTAAATTTCACCAAACGCCAAGTTTTAATAGATAAGTTTAAGGTAGGCTTTGAGACATTTTTCCATGAAAAGTTATTTTTTTCTCGTTGTGGAGATACAAAGGCCTGATTGCGTGGGATCCAAAAGTTGTAAACGTGCACGGACAACATTGTTAAGAAAAAGACGTGATTACTGGTTCTACAGTAAACTTTCGCTTCTGATTTCGCCATCTTGTTGCTTTCAAATAATGACCATAAAGTGCAAATTGAATTCAAACGATGTGTGAACTCCTCGTAAATGTGTAGGTTGTTTCATGTTATCCAAGGGAGAACTATTTGACTGAAGTAATTTATTATATCTAACACTTCTAGGAGTAGTTTGTATGAATATTTCAAGGTTTAGTTATATTAATAAACAAAGGCTACCAAAAATGAAACATATATATAAACGTATATATATATATATATATATACGCTATCCTTGTCCGACGACCGTTTTCACAAAGATGTAACACCTCGATATTTTCTTAAAAAAATATGACAATTACTGATGGTTTAAACGAAATCATTGTTGCATTAGAGGTAGTTTTGCAGCTATTTCGTGGGTCCAATTTTCAATAATGTCGTCGACTGTAATTCTTTCTTGACACGCTTTCAGTTTCCGTTTGTTGTTAAGTCGAAGAGGTGGATTGCAAGGGAGGGAGGGGGATTACACACATTACACATTGGGTCTACTTTGCAGGAACTTTTCACCATAACAACCGGCTCGTCAAATTACAATTCGTTTTGATTTTCAGCTCGATATTGCTTAGGCACCAAAAATTTCACTTTTCTTAAGGGACCTACGAAAGGCTTTCGCACAATTTTATCATCATCATCATCATCATCACCATTTATTGGCAACTTAAGATATAATATTTAAACAGGTTTAACAGTATGGTAGGGCGAGGAGACTTTCAAGAAACCACCAGGGTTATAGGGGAGGCCACCTCTGTTGTCAATATGTTTGTAATTAAGTTGTGGATATGCGGCTTGGCCAATTCGGATTCATTTTATTTAAAAAATTAAATGATCTTTCTTTTAAAAGTAAAAAAGCTGGTCAAACCAGTGATCGATATTACGAGAGAATTCCGAATTTTAGGCCTTCGATTGGTAGAGTATTGTAAATAGTTTAAGATTAGTACGACAGTTACGTGGTCGATAGCAATTGGATATTCTTGTAACAAGCTGAGAAACATCGGGGGCAATAGTTGATTATGATAATAAAACATGTGTTTTGCTATTTGCAATGCTTTGACTTAGAAAATAACTAAAATGTCCAATTAAGCAAATATGCGGGTAGTGTGTTCTCGATAGTCTGAGTTGATAATAGCTCGCACGACACGTTTTTGTAAATAAAACATTCCATTTAAGTTGGTCACATGTGTGGACGGCCAGGTTGAATAAGAGTAAGTGATATGTGGGTAAATTAATGTATAGTACAGAGTAAGCTTGGTATTAGATGAAATATAGTATCTAGCCCTAAATATTATACCGGCTGAGGATTTGTTTAGCTACGAAGCTAATGTGAGGTTTCCTTCTTAAATGCTCATCAATATAAACACCTAAGAATATTGTTTCATTTACTTGTTTCAATGTCTGATTTCCAAAGGATAGGGAAAAAGATTAACCAAGTTTCTTCTGCCTCGATTTAAAGATAATGTAACTTGTTTTCTTAAAATTTACCGAAAGCTTATTGCATTTCATCCAAATGTCAAGATTTCACACTTCATCATTGAGAACGGACTCTAAATAATCGGGATCTGAGTGAGAATAAAAGATACTGGTGTCATCATCAAAAAGCAGAGGCTGTGTTAATTTAGATGCATAAGGAAGATCATATATAATGTATATAACAAAGGACTAACAATAGAGCCTTGGGGGACACCACACGTACTAATTTGATTGGATGAACAATAAGTCAATGAGTCTGTATTGAAGTTTTTTTTGGGGTACTTAAATTTGCCCGAAATTTTATTTTCGAAAATCTCAAAACGAAACCGTTTTAATGATTGTTTTCAAACTTCTAAGAGCGTGGGAAGATGATTATCTTCGCGGAAAGCTTAAATATTTAAGAATATTTTTTAACGCCGTACAGTGCTCTGCAATATTTAATTATAAAAGTCGTTCGGCTTGAAATATGATCCATTACTCGAAATTCTGGTAATGTTATGAATGTTATGTTATGTTTTTAGCAATTTTACCATTTCAAACAGCATCTAACTAGTCGCAAACAAATTTCCTTTGAATGCCTCTTCAAGTTTCCGCTCCTTAATAAATTCAGAGAGAATTCAGAGAGAAACGTTAGTGGTCAGATCGTTTAAGTAAATGTGGGGAATTTTCATGTGGGGAATCTTCATGACTACACACTCGTACTGGATCATACACTATAAAGGCTGAAAGTATATTTTTGAACCTAAAATATCCTAAGGAGTTCAATGACTCGATCTTTGCCATCAGTCTCCGTTACGATCACACAAGACTGCGTAAAGTTTATTTAGCAGATTTTTCTGTCGAAATCACCTGTTTTGGTTGGGTGAAGAGAAATTATTCCGCAGGTTAATTTTAAACTTTCTTTCTGCGGTGGATCAATAATAGCTAAATCCCTTCTTCTGCCCGCTCATTAAAGTACATGAACCCCTCGACTTAAGTTTTATGAAAAATGGAACCAGCCTTTATATCAACAAACAGGTCTGCCAGTAGTCATTTTATCGATCGTGTCGGATCAAAAAGTCGAAAATTAAACGCGGTTCACGGACATCATTGCAGAGACAGTGACTGTTTATTCAAAATAAACCTTCCCTTTTGGCTCAGCCCAGAAACCATGTTCCCTAAAATTTTATTTCTTTCAATTTTGTAATTTTTAAAAAGTATTGCAACACAAAATTAAAACTTTCTTTAAAATATTTTGGTTGTCTCATGCCACTCCGGGTATGTAGATGAATAAAATTGTTATTGTCTTTAGTACTAGTAGGAGATGCTTATGTCAATATTTCAAGGCTTAGTTATGTAGATAAAGATAACAAAAAAACATATGATGATAAAGAAAACTTTGAAATGGTTCTTTGACAACAAATAATACTCCATTCACAACATCAACCGGGTTGAATTAAAACAGATATGTGAATAACTGAATTTTCCATAGGTTTCAAGTAAACACTAATTTATATTTTAATTCTGCTAAATTTGAACTTGAAAACATCGGCTTAAGCAGCTGCTAAGAAGACAATTTTCAACCATGTTTAACAAAACAGCATTGGTGTGCATTGGGTATAGCAAAATCTTACCTCGTACTTCTGGTATTAGGGAAGCCAAAACGGTGAGAACGAAACAGTAGAATACAGACAGCATGTTCTCAGAAAAAAACACCCGTTATAATTCCAGCGAACAGCTTGAGTGAGTTTTCCTCCTTAAGATAAACATTTAGCGAAATGAGACGCTGCAGTTTTATTTTGGTTCAAATACATCACCTCCTATGTCTGATTATGTGGTTCAGAACTGAATTAGTTTCCCTGTGAACCAGTTGATTGGTGAAACTTAATTATACTTAATGCATGTCAATGGCCTGTAATTTGAATAAAAACAGAGGAAGATGTCCTTCATGTGTTGTTTTATTCTGGCTTAATTATATCCGTATGAGTGCGACGTACGAGGAAGTTAATAATAGTCTTTATTAAGGTGGCCCCCAACTGTCACGGCAAAAGAAATAACCTCGGGGCAAAAGGAAGAGACTCACGACGAGAGAAATGGCGGGAAGTGATGATCAGCCGCTGACCCCTTTACTGCATTTTCTTATCCCATGGTGCACCTCGACAGCTCGTCCCGGACCCCACGCCCTCTTTTATGCCGTGAGGACATTAATATTTCTTTTGCCACGAGGTTATTTCTTTTGCCATGACAGTTGTGGGCCACCGCACTTTACCGACTGTTTACGCGCATTCCTTGTTCGCCCACTCTTGAGCGTAAAATAAAGACGACCGTTTACCACAACAAGTTGATGTTCCGAAATTTTGGGGTTGGCGGCTAACGGATAGTTTGTTTTTTATTCTTAGATTTATTTCTTATTTTTTGACTGTGAGGTGAAGCTAATTTTTCATGTTATCAAGTGTCATTCGTACAAGTTCGTACATGTTTGACTTACGCCCTCCACCCTCCCCCCCCCAACCCCCAGGTAGATTGTGGTCCCAAAAGCACCCTCCCCCCCCCACCCCCCAGGTAGATTGTGGTCCCAAAAGCTCGGACAACCTGCTGTGACTAACAAGGAAACGAGATTACTGATCCAGGAGAAGCGGTCCCCCTACCTTACGGTCCACAGTACAAATTTGTCACTTTTATGAAGATCTCTACCAATATTATTGATGGTTAAATTACACTACCTTAGTCAGATTGATTTTCAACGAAACATTTGCCGCACCTAAAATTCTGCATTACAAGAGGTTATTTTCTTTCTTGCAATTCAGTTACGTAGTGACTCATATTTTGATGAATTACTCTCAAATTTAGCAAGTTCTTTTTTTCCTTTTTGTCATTTAAGAGACAAAAATCATGCGAGTGTTGAATTATTTTTTATAGATTCAAGATGCCCTAAAATATGTTTGCTATGCACAGCGAAGGTGATATGTCAATTTTTTTATAGTTTTATATCTTGGGTTTTATCGATTTTCTTGCAAGTTTTTAAAACAAAGTACCACGTTTATGTTATGTTCTAAGGAAAGAAAAACATTGTTAATGATCTGATCAAATAAACTGTTCTTGATTGTCACAATTCTTTTTACTTCCTTTTTGTTTTGTTCTCAAAGATAATAGACATCGTTACACGAGGGCTCAAGAGCCCATGGGGGGTGGGGAGGGAAGGGGATGCACTTTAAGATATTCCTTTGTTATGAGGGATTGATTTCCATTTGCCTTCTTAGATTAGATCTTTATATTTCGATTGATATTGCTTGAAAATTAAGCTTTGTGAACCCATCATAATCATAAAGCGAAGGAGAGAAATGACGAAGAACAACGTGCAATGATAAGAGGAAATTTCATACATCAATAGAGAGGAGTTTGACTTCTCAAGAAAATCTAATGACGAGGCGTGGTCTTGTAAAGAGTAAAAACATCACTGAACAATTAAGTTGAATCAACAGATTATGGACTAACTAGTTTATAATCTGTCGATTATATAAATGTCAGGACTCTCATTAACGTTCATATGTAACTAGTTAAATCATGAAAGTTCTCAAGTTTGTCGATTGATGAACCGACAAAGTGACAAGAACTTTATTGGCACGTTCTTCATGTTATCTAGTATCGTTCTTTGTTTGATCACAAGGCTCATGCTTTTTTGATACTCAGTCTACACGTTATTATTAATCTTATGTTTTTGTTCGTATTTATTCAATGTTTACTTTTTCCTGAATTAATAGATCCACAAAGCTTATGCTCTGTGATTATTTCATAATTCAAACTTAACTACCAGGCTTCTGTTTTGTTTAGACTCGATTTCTCTTTAAATAAAAACAAAAGTTGCTTTATTTTTCCACTCAGTCACCTCACACATGATCATAAAGCTGACTGCATTTCGATTCCGTCCCACTACACTTAACACCTAACTGGATCACAAAGCTTACACTCTGATTGAACTTAATCGCTCCATATGAGATAAAATAAATTTGCGCTCTATTCCGTGATGCAACATTGCTCAAAAGATTCCCTGAATAGAAGAAAGATCATTTGTAGGTCCTACCTTTATACCCATTCACCAATTTGGTGTTTTCTTTGACTTGATTTACTGTACCAAAGCCTCACGAGGGTAGTTATTTCCTCTACCACACGTTTTATTTTGTCACGGGGATGTCGTGCGAGACCTACAATTAATTCGAGTATTACGCGCGCTACAGATTGCCAACTTGGGTGTAACAGGAACAACAAATATCAAAATGTTAAATGCAGTCATCTGTCATCCAAAAGAATCTAAGAGCTTAAAAGCAATGTTTTTTTAACTAAAAAACTGTCTCATGTTGCTTGTAGAATCGAAAGTCAACAATCTTCGTTTTGATGAACCAAGACTGAGTAAATTTTAATAAATTTCCGATCAAAATCAACCTTTTGGTTAGAACATCGTTTCAGCGGTGGATCATAGATAACTCATGCCTTAGTTTGACCAACTTTCTAGAATATACGAATTAAGTCCTCCATGCAGATTTTGTGAACCAACCTTTAGATCAACTCAAGAACCAAATTGTACAAAAAGCCAGCCGGACTTTGCCACAGATGACATATTTAATTGCCACTGCGGTTTGTTTGTTTGTTTTTCTTTTCTTTTTTTTGAGAAAACAGCATATTTTGTCTCGTTTTGACGTATCAGACAATTTCATCACAAGAATTGAAATCTCTCACTGCTTTGTAACTTTTCATCTAACTCCAAGTCGTGATATTTTAGTTGACTCTCAACTTTAAACAAAAACGAAAATATGTCAGTAGTCAAACCCATCCGTCGCGTATAATCGAACATGTCAAAAAACTCGATTCAATTGACTTCTTTGTAGAGAAAGTGACTGTATTTTTGTATTTCTGAAGTAAACTTTCGCTTTTGGTTACTCCAAAAAACCACGTTTCATAAAATTTGTTCGTTTGTAAACTTGTTGTATCCAAAATCTGTGTTACAAAATAACTTCAAAGACGTATGAACTTCTTGCAAAATTCGTAGGTTGTACTGTGCCAGTCCAGGTATGTATTTAAATGAAACGATATATTATATTCAATTCCAGTGGAAGCCGAGAAACTTGTACGAATATTTCAAGGCTTAGTTATCTCAATAAAGAAAATCAAAAAGTAATATATCGCCTTGGTAAACTTTGAAATATTACTCAGGCATAACTAGGATAGAACTGTAGGTAAATCTCACCTCGTCCTTCTGGTATTAGGGAAAACAAATGAAAAAAAAGCAGCCGTTATAATCCCAGCGAATAGCTACTGTGAGTTTTACACTTTTAAGGACAAAATCAGGCAACTAAGAGAGCTGAATTTTTATCTGCGTTCAAATTGGGCGCCTTCTTTGTTTATTTATGTGGTTGTTAGTAGTTGTCACGGCTGAATTAGTTCCTCTGGGACCTTGTTGGTTGGTGAAACTTGATTAAACTGAACGGATATTAATGGCGTTCTGTCTGAATAAATCGCATTCATTTCAATACATTTGAAAAAGTAATTTAATTAAATCTCCCTAATCATTCTGAGCACCATATGACAGTATGCGGCCTTTCCGTCCATCTAGGCAGTTCGGAAAGCCGCAAAACTCTAAATCCCCTCGGTATCAACGAGCGCCTTTCGTTCAACTAATTTATTTTTGTTTTCTCGTCACCATATTCCCACCAATAGCGTAACTCAATGTTTTACATATAAAAATACACACAACCCACAATTCCTCCATTCGCTCTGACGAAGGGCTAACGCTCAAGACGTTAACTTTTAAACTTTTTACGGTGGCCAATTCACGTTATCAACTCACTTGTTAATACCAAACTACCCTGTTATAATCTCCAACCGACACAACACCAGTTTCTTTGGAAACTTACCCCTTTGTTTATCTGAAGAGTTATGCGTTATCAGGAATTGAATTTTGATTTTATTGGATTAAGGGCCCCGTCCAGGCCTCACTTCACGTCATATTTGACTACATGTGAAATTTTCATAGCAAAGTATTCATCATTTCTGCTGTATAGAAATTTTCACCATGCAGCAACTGTCTCGATTCAATTGTTTTCATTTTGTGCAAGTAAATGATTAGCCGTATCTACAAGGTTGAGTTTTTATATAGCAACTCACAACCAATTCAGCGAATTTGACTTTCTACTTAATTGTACCTTCGTTGTATTCCGCTGAAGTTAAGTTCAGTAAAGGAGACACATGTAATGAGTGACGAATGTCTTGTGAAAAGTGTGCGTGAATTATTTAGTTACTATCTTCCGATTGCTTAATCAGAAGTCTAATCAGAAACTGCGTTGGAAGGCCTCAAACAATTCGCAACGCTTTTTATAGCCGTCGTCAGGAATCTCCTGCTATACAAGGCTGTCATAGAAAATAATTTGTTGTTGACTGTTTTCCATCACCTAAATATCCATACATCATACAATTTTCGATTACCCTGCAAAGACCTTCAGTCAAGGCTGGTTTTCGTGTGCTGCGAAAAAAAAACATCAAGGACGAGGCTATGAGTAAAGTTGGGGGATCCACGAACTTTCCTGTAAGATACATAGATACTTTTTTCATTCTTTCACAAATTTACCTTGCTGTCTGTTGATGTGACTTTATAATTTAGGTTTAACTAACAAACATGAAAATACTGACAGCCAGATATCAATTTATTAAATTTTACTAGAGGTTACTAAATCTACATTATAGATCGACAATATAGGGAAAGTGATTGCTCTTTTCTGTAATTCATAGAGACAATTCTTGGGAACTGTTAGTCAATCCACCAGCAAAGAATGTTCTTAATATATTTCCAACTATTATTAAGCAGAATCATTCTTTCCAACTACGTGAAAATTACAGCGCATTACTCCACTTTAAGTGACGAAGAGCACGAGAGCCTCCTGAAAAGACATTCCAGATGTTAGCAGAAAAACAAATATAACAAGTAAATAAGGTTTTGCGTGAACTTGAATGTGCCATCGCCTACAGTCAGTGTCATGCGCAGCAACATTTAGAAGGTGAACGGGCAAAAAAATTAAGGAAGCCGGGTCACACTGACTGTATCATTATTGAAAATCAATTTTAGTTTTGAGCTGATCGAGAAAAAAGATTGACTGCATTCCTTTACATTGGTGAATATGTATTAATTGACATTAAATGCACAAGAATATGAAGAGCTGACTTCACAACTGTTTCTCTACAAAATTATTACTTAGTCTTCATTACCCATATGTTATTATTTGACCAATTATCACTAACTTCCCACCATGCCCGCTATTTAAAGTCTAAACACTCTTGGCATTTGTATCTTCTTTATTCTATAGGCCAAAGTATTTTGTAGCTAACATTGTCCTCACCCTGGAGATTACAAACTATTATCTTGCCTCACCTTAATATTGTATGCTTTTAACGCGTAGGAATCTGATTGAATAAAGAGTTGGGAGAATCTGTTGTTCACTGTTTTCTATCACCTAAATATTCATGCATCATCTCCCCATCCCTTTCCCCCGTCCCTTCCACCTCCCCTACTCCATCCCTCCCCCCCGGGGGAGAAGGTTAGGCCGGTAAAAATTCACAAACTCACTTATTCTTGCAAATGTTGTTTGTGAATTTTAATTCTAACCTCAAATATAAACGGCTCTAGAACCACATGTTGCGCTGTTTGTTTACCGTAACACGGCTTAATAATAAAATCTAAATAATGACCTAAAAAAATTAAAAGCAATTGAGTTTAAAAACCAATATCAATTAGCGCTTCAAAACAGAATTGCCACTACACGCTAGGGAAAGTGCTGCCATGAATTTCAATGAAGAAATGTAATGATCACTTTACCATGTCCAGCAGTATTATAACAACATTCATTTTGCTGATTTGTTCCGTTGTTGAAAGAACCTCCCCCTCCCCCACAAGAAATTTCTTTATTCGCACCTCCACTTCCCCCAGAGTACCCCCCACCGCCTCCAGGTATCTCACCAGTAAAACGAGAACCACCCCCACCTCCAAAACCACCCTGATGTGCTCCGCCCTCTCCCCCGGCCAGAAATCCTTTACCTCCCCTTCCACCATTTCCAACAGGAATCTTTGTGTCTTCTCCATTACTGTAAAAGCCGCCGCCACCACCACCGCCTACAATCAACAGATTTACAGTTGACATTAGCTACTGAAAAGATCATTGCTTTTAGTAATTCTGAGAAAAATCCAAATTTGAGCGACCAGTACCACCTCTTTGTTCGAAATACTGATGGATGTAAAAAAATATTCAGCAGTGATAAATAGGAAATTCTTCACCTACCAGGGTGCGATTTAACAGTTTTTCCTCCATTTCCGTTACTTCCTCCTGACATGAATGACGAGTTATGCCCTGCATTTCCTGTTGTGTTTATGGACGCATCACATCCTGAATGTTGTTCTGTCATTTTAGCAACTCCTCCTCCACCTCCGGCTATGATCAAAGGCTTGTTGTCTTCTCTCACTACAAATGTGCCTCCTCCGCCTGAGGCAGCATTTTTGTAAGAATTCGATCTTTCCCCTTTTTGACCAACAAGTATACTAATGTTCTCATCTTTGGTCAACATAAAGTTTCCAATCATCCGCGCCCCTCTTCCTCCGTTGATGACACTGTCCTCACCGTACCCTCCTGAGGCACCTATTGTTTCTATTCTGTATTCACCAGTGTGCGGCACAGTCCACAGTTGAATACCGCTGGACACTGTAACTTGTCCGTCATGATCCTGACCTGTGTAGTGACTGCCAACTGAGTCCGGACCCTTTGTTCCATTCTTACCAAGATTTGTAAAAACAGCTGTAAATCCTTCGTATAACACATACACAAAAGAATAAAGGTTATGATACTAGTAAGAAATTGTAACGATTACTTTTGGCTTTGCTTAAAAGAACACGTGTTTTAGTGGTTTAGGCTGATTTTGTTCTTATAAATCGGGTGTTTTCTGCAAAACCGGCCTGAAAAATTGTTCCTAAGTATTAAATACTGCATAGACTACTAACAGATGAAATCAATGTGCAAGCAGAACATTTTAATCAATTCATGGATGGAACTAACCTTAACCACATTAATCAAGGCAATAGTATTACATTGGGGGAGAGGGGGGAGGGGGAGAGGGGGAGGGGGAGAGGGGGAGAGGGGGAGAGGGGGAGGGGGAGAGGGGGAGAGGGGGAGAGGGGGGAGGGGGGAGGGGGAGGGGGAGAGGGGGAGAGGGGGGGAGGGGTAGCAGTCCTGGTAATAAACAACTGAAAACGCAGCAAAAGTCAAGCAAATTCATAATGTACCAGCCCCCCTCCCTCTTTCCAAGGTTCCCAATCCTACAAGCAAACTGAGAGAGCAAAATGTCAGCATTCAGTTCCTTAACAAAGGTGAGGCCTCACAATCGCTGAATACAAGGACCTTACTGCCACTTTAGTTAACAAGGGACATGATCTCTTTAGCAGACCTAAAAGTTTGTTTTCTTTTGCTGTAATCAAGTGTACATGTGAGTCTCAGGTAAGTTTGTCCGAGATAACTACACCCAGATCCTTCTCCTCATGCACGTGGTGTACTTTTTCAGGGCCTAAAAGAAAGTCTTGAAGTAAAGGCTTCTTCTTGCGCGTTATAGTTAGAACTTTGCATTTAGAGGCATTGAATCGTATGTTGTTGTCGTGACTCCAGTAATGGAGGTTTGTCAGAGTTTGTTGTTGTCGTTCACAATCTGCTATAGACGAGATGGAACTGAAGGAACTGAATGCTATGTTCAGGCAAGAGTGCGTGGATACCATGCCTATTTTGTAGATGCAACGGTTTATATTGAGGAAGTTATGGACTGCAAGCAGGTAGGCTATGTTTCTATTAACAGTATTTCTTCGATTGATTTGGAACCTGCCTTTAGTTGTCACGAAACCCTCCTTAATTGTCGCCAGACACTGCTAAGTTGTCGCACCACTCATCTTAGTTGTCGTCAGACTCTCATTATTTGCCAGCAAACCCTCCTTAATTGTCACCAAACTCTGCTCAGTTGTCGTTAAACCTTTCTTAGCTGTCGCCAAACCCTCCGTACCTGTCGTCAAACTCCTCTTATTCGTCGCCAAACCTTCCATAGTTGTCACAATTAGTTGTCTCAAAAACATTCCTTTATTGTCGCAAAACACTTCTTACCTGACGCCAAACTCTCCTTAGTCTTCACAATCAGTTGTCACAACTAAGAAGTGTTTTGCGACAACTAAGAAGTGTTTTGTGACAACTAAGAAGTGTTTTGTGACAACTAAGAAGTGTTTTGTGACAACTAAGAAGTGTTTTGTGACAACTAAGAAGTGTTTTGTGACAACTAAGAAGTGTTTTGTGACAACTAAGAAATGTTTTGTGACTACTAAGAAATGTTTTGTGACAACTAAGAAGTGTTTTGTGACAACTAAGAAGTGTTTTGTGACAACTAAGAAGTATTTTGTGACAACTAAGAAGTGTTTTGTGACAACAAAGAAGTGTTTTGTGACAACTAAGAAGTGTTTTGTGACAACTAAGAAGTGTTTTGTGACAACAAAGAAGTGTTTTGTGACAACTAAGAAGTGTTTTGCGACAGCTAAGAAATGTTTTGCGACAACTAAGAAATGTTATGCGACAACTAAGAAGTGTTTTGTGACAACTGAGAAGTGTTTTGTGACAACTAAGAAGTGTCTTGTGACAACTAAGAAGTGTTTTGTGACAACAAAGAAGTGTTTTGTGACAAATAAGAAGTGTCTTGTGACAACTAAGAAGTGTTTTGTGACAACTAATAAGTGTTTTGTGACAACTAAGAAGTGTTTTGTGACAACTAAGAAGTGTTATGGGACAACTAAGAAGTGTTTTGTGACAACTAAGAAGTGTTATGGGACAACTAAGAAGTGTTTTGCGACAACTAAGAAGTGTTTTGCGACAACTAAGAAGTGTTTTGTGACAACTAAGAAGTGTTTTGTGACAACTAAGAAGTGTTTTGGGACAACTAAGAAGTGTTTTGTGACGACTATGAAGTGTTTGTGACCACTAAGAAGTGTTTTGTGACCACTAAGAAGTGTTTTGTGACAACTTACAACTAAGAAGTGTTTTGCGACAACGAAGAAGTGTTTTGTGACAACTTAGAAGTGTTTTGTGACAACTAAGAAGTGTTTTGTGACAACTAAGAAGTGTTTTGGGACAACTAAGAAATGTTTTGCGACAACTAGTCTGTCACAAAACACTTCTTTCACAGAGAGACGCTTTTAAAAGAATCTACAATTCAAACAGAAAGTGAAACTAACAGTGACGTAATGATGATTTACCTTCCAAATTCATATCACAGTAAACCAAAACTGCCTTTCCTGTGCCAGATGGATCCAGCCAGTATTTGTGGCTTGCAGTATTTTTTCCTTCGCTTGCTTTTATTTCCCGGCATGAACTTGCTGGTAACTCCGGAATCGAACCCAAGGGAGCTGGTATGTAGGTAAAAATTTTGAAAATAAAGTATATGTAGGTGCACAAGTCGAAAGCCGAGAGTGAAAAGCACAAGAGAATTAGAATGAGGATCTAATTCCATTCACTCAAAGTCCGCCTTCGAATGAGTTAAATTAAACGCTCTGTCAAGCTCCCTTCTCTTGGGAAGTGGGCCCCCCTCACTTTTAAACCCTTCCTTTAGACCCACCAGCTTTTTTATCTTCTTCCCAGACCTTAAGCTTTTTGTATCATTTTAAAGAAGAAAGAAAGAAATAATTTGTTATCACTATTTCACACATGCATCAAAGCTGTTCTTTGAAGAAGTTAACTAAAAGTTAAACTGAATAAAGGGGGTAAGTTTCTAAAGAAACTGTGGTGCTGCGTCGGTGGGAGAGTATAACAAGGTAATTTGGTGCTATCAAGTGACTTGATAACGTAAGTTGACCACTGTTCAGAGTTTCAAAACAGATGTTTCGAGCGCTAGCCCTTCGTCAGAGGGAATGGAGGAATTGTGGGTTGTGTGTCTATCGGCACTAATTGGAGCTACGCTTTTGGTGGGAAACTACAAAGCAACTACAATGAAAAAGGATATAACTAATATCGTTACTTATTAGAATTGAGAAATGATAGAAAAATCAATACCGATGAGCGTGGGAGATCAGAAAACGCGGACTATAAGCAAAGTCGAACGTATGACCAAAATATTGATAATTATCATCAATTATAATTATTAAGTTGGCCACTGTTCAGAGTTTCAAAACAGATGTTTAGACCGCTAGCCCTTCGTCAGAGGGAATGGAGGAATTGTGGGTTGTGTGTCTATCGGCACTAATTGGAGCTACGCTTTTGGTGGGAAACTACAAAGCAACTACAAAGAAAAGGGAAAGAACTAATATCGTTCATCATTAGAATTGAGAAATGATAGAAAAATCAATACCGATGAGCGTGGGAGATCAGAAAACAAGGACTGTAAGCAAAGTCGAGCGTATAACCAAAATATTGATAATTATTATCCAACATTATTGGCTGAATAGTTACCTCTTCCGTTCAAACGACGAATATAAAACCTCGCTGGATCCGAGCGGAAATTCTCGGGTCTTGCGTCCTTTGTGCGGTTGTTTAATTCACAGATCTGTTCTTTTCTGTTGAAATTATAGCTCTGGCAGGTGATTTCCCTTTCACATAAGAAATCACAGATATGAGGAGCTGCTACTGCCATTCTCTTGAAAACGAAGCCTTTGAGAGCCATGCCACGAATGTTAATTTCTATCCTGCATTGATCCTCGGCGGTTACAAGGTTGGTGAACGAAACATAGACAAGAAAATAACGAAATATCCACAGCATTTTTCCTGAAAAACGAAATTCATAGACAATCAGTGAGTAAAATTTTTTTCTGAAGGCTGACTAAGAACACTGGATAATTAGAACAACGGGACCTTCAACCACCCCGCTCTTCTGTTGTTCTCTTTTTTAAAGACTTATTGCAAGATATAAACATTTAGCCTTCAAAATATACTATTGAGAAAATGATTGGAGGAGAAAATTCTTCCATTTTACGGGTGGTCCTGGAAATGGGGTGCAGGGAGAATTAGAGCTGAAAGTAATGTAATAGGACTTGAGAGAGGTTGTCGGTAATTTCGAGAATCCGGCGACAGAAGCAAAAATTCAACTTTTTTTTTATTTGCTCAAAAAGAACCTTTTGGTGAATCGTTTTCAAAAATAATGTTCAAAAGTTCCAGCGAGTTTTTATTTTGGAAAAAAAATACGAAAGTTCGAAATCGGCCAAAACGTACCTATTTTGCATAATTTCTATTGGGCTTTTAGTGCATTTTCACAACGCTCGCACAAGACAACGAAAAATTATCTTGAATTCATTTTTTCATAAGTTGTTTTTCATCCCTTGGAGTAGCTTTGCAACTACATTTCATCTCCAACTGAACTTTCTTTCGTTTGTAACCACCCGCGTAAAGTACACTATATTTTCTATTCCGTTTGTACGCTGAATTTTGCTATATTTCAGACGACCGTAACATAGAGGGTATAAAAATTTACATAAAATAAAAGAGCCCTTTTCAACGAGAAACTCTTCATGTTTATCATGTAAAAATATTATTTTTGGCCCGCGAAAAGCGAGCGCGCCAGACCAAAATATATAGCTTGCAGTTTCACGGAGTTAGGCCATTTTCCTTGCTGTACTCTTACTGCAAATCGCACACTATTGGGACAAAACTCGACGTGTTTGGTCTCTACTTCAGTTTTGATTCATTGAAATATATCGATTTTAACTTAAAAATTAACCTACCTTTATTGTTAAGTGAACAAACCACCGTTTTAGTTAAAGTTTTTGAGTTGACTTTTCTCCAGTGCTAAATAAACAAATCACTGTTTACAGCTCTGTCGACGTGTTTTTAACCTGAAATTGGCCCGTCGCATATATTGTTCTTTAATTTACAATCTATCCCACTGGCATAACTTTGGAGTAAATTACATGTAACTATAAATGTTGCTGTAAATACGTGAGCGTGAGCTAAATAAAATCTTCGCACACTTAAAATATTCGGAACATGTAGTTGTCGCATGAAAATACTCGCTTAATTGTGCATGAACCTCGGTGTTTTGCTCGGTTGCTTTTGTAGATTTCTACCACTGTCACTGTAAAACAGTATGTAGTCCACCTGTTTAGATACATTTTCAAATCAACTGTAGGTTAGAATTCTGTTGGTAAAAATTGTCGAAGAAATCCGAGAAAAATGGCATGTAGCACCGGGCAGTCGTGCTACATTCAATCTCACCGATTTCAACGAAACTTTGCCAGGTTAAAGGATCTACCCGAAAACTAAAAAATACAAACTGGTTTCTGTTTTGGTTTTTTCCGGGGGGATATAGACCACCCCCGGTTTTTCTTGATCCTTAGTTAATGTCCACCTCAAGTATCAGTCAATTTGATTGACGGCTTGTCAATCAACAGAGGCAAATAACCACCCCCGATTTTTCTTGATCCTTAGTTAATGTCCACCTCAAGTATCAGTCAATTTGATTGACGGCTTGTCAATCAACAGAGGCAAATAAACGACTGAGTTTTTAGACTTTTCGATTCATCTAAATATTTGACAACTTTGAAAAGTGAGATGCAAAGATCTTTATTATTTTTTTTTAGCTTAATAGCAGCTGTACCCTCTCCTGCAGTCTTCGTCTAAATTTACAAGGTCACTCCTTATCTTCTGCCTTCTATCAGAGGCGGTTGCCTTACTAGTTTCCTCCCCTGTCCAGCTCATGTCTAGGAAATAATTATTTGCTTTCTGAGAAAAGGTGGCTAATTTTTGTGTTTTCCAAAGAGCCCATACAAAGTCCATTTAGCTAGTTAGGGATGTTTCGTCAGAAGTTTACCTGAGGTCCAACCTTGAACGTAACCACCCCCTTTAAAATGGCGAGCCGGTCTTCGTCCATTTTCTCTTGATCTTTTCATAGGCGGATTTTTTTGTCAGCTTCACTGTATTTGCCTTTGTTAGGGTGCTTTTGGATGGCAGCCAATCACTGAAACGTCTTGATACATCCTTCCTCTTAGCAAGAATATCTCGCTTTCTTGTTCTGTCTGTGACGGATTGGATATAGTTCTCGCGATGACCCGCGTTCAGGGATCCGTGTACGTTGCTGATAACCACCCACTTCTACAATTAGTTTACTGAAGGTTTCTAATGCGATGAGCCTAGTGAGACCCTGAGGTGCTCCAAACTGTGACAGTTGGTCTGCGCTATAAACTTGTCGCGGTTCTAAAGTCAGAGGGAGGGTCGCCCACTTCTATTTTTGTGAGCGTCTCTACAGTACCTGCGTATCCCTAGCAATCATATGATATAAAGTTCATTTCAGTCGCAAATCATTAGTTAGGAAAACTGATGTTCAGATAAGCGCTCTTCTTGCCCTTTTTCCTTATTCATTGCTGACTCTAAGATAGCAGTTACAGTACGCGTTCTATTAGGTTTACAGTCACCTTGTCACCAGGAAGACTCGCCACCAGCTTTGATTTCTTCTGCCATCTTCAGATTCACCTCTCTCTCAACTTTACGTGTCCGATTTTTATGACGAGGATACTGGCATTTACAAACCCGAAGGTCTGAATATCATACCAAGTTGTGCACGATATTTGAGGCATATCGTGAAATCGCGGCCTTCGTAAACTCCAAATAAGCCAATGCGCACTAGAATAAGCTTCTTCTCGGACGAAACGCATGTTTGGGATACATTGACGTCTCTCAAATGTTTTTTTTGTTTTTTTTTCTATGCTGTACACCCACGAGTTTAGAGGTGTGAGCTTTGCCGTCCCTGGCCAGCGCGAGAATTGAGAGCTTTTTAGACACTCGATTTCTTATACGGCATCACTATGAAGACGTAATACAACTGATAAACCTACACTACAAAGGATTGACAATGTCTGTTGCGCTGTTGCGAGGAGGAAAATATTACCGGCAGTGTAAATTCTTTAAGAGTTTCAGAGACTTTTCAGAGATGTCTATCTTTGGCTGTCACAAAAAATTGACCCTCTCTTAAATTTACTGGGAAAAATGAAATATTATAAAACAGGTCATAAATTGACCAGTGAATAAAATATTTTGAAATATCGTTCGGAATTTGCCTTTTATTGCGTGCAAATCAAGGGTAGACAAAGTTTATAAAACATTTGACAAGAATTTCATGGGGTTCACCTCGATAATTTTCGTCGGCCAGAGTCAAGACGCACCAAGCTAAGTGACATCGCCCTCCAGTAAAATAATTTTCCAAAGAATAAATGTGGCGAGCGTGGGGAAACGCACATTTTTTTCATTATTGTGATCAAAGCCCAATGATGTACCTAAATTGGTACTTACGGAATCAAATCATTGATTATGACAGGGTGAGCTTAATTTTTCTGTTGAACTCACTGCACGAACTGAGAAAGTAAAAACTTGTATTTATCTCCCACGCATTTCATCTGACAATTAGTAGACTTCATCAAGGATTTTTACAAGTAGGGTAAATAAGCTTGCTCATATGCAAATAGTAAATAAGTTGTCTCTTTACTATTGAAGCCAGTGGATATAATTCGCCAGGTGCGCCTACGGTGTTGTACATGCGTGACATTTTTCGGACGTTACATGTACGAGTACGTAATCTGTTTGAGGGTCACATATTTAGTGTAAATATTTGACCCCTCGACGTCACGTAATGTCTCTAGTTTACAGAGGTCTTAGAAAGCTTCATTACTGGGATTTGCCTTCTGCGCGTAGAAGGCTACAAGCGAATTTCTCGGGTGTAATTGCTTTTGATTTCTCAACTGATGTTGTCGCGAACAGCTTTTGGGAGTCACGAAACAAAAAAAACTTATCGGGACCTAGTTTCATGTACTAATGGAAGTAAATGGCAAATAAAAACATATTCTCTTGAGAGATAAAGTTATAAATAACAGGGGTTCTTTGAAACAAATAGTGATAGACAAGGTTTCAGTTCTGGTCAATATTGACTTTTCATAGCCTACTTCCAAATCTGAGGGAACGCGCCGAGGGAATAAAAAAAACATACATGTGTGATACAAAAATATAAATAAAAAAAATACAAGTAAAGAAAAAGGAGAAAACATAGAAACCCGTGTTGCAGCGCGCAGATATCTTTTGAGCCAGACCTACACACTTATGCCCGACACCACGCAAAGAAACTCAAAAGAGTGCTGTATATGAACTTGTTCGCACGTGCACGCAGGAAAGGCCATGACAATCAGTGAAAATAATGGCAAATGCAGATGATATTTGCAGTCAAAAAACAGGCAAATAAGATGACAGAAGGATAAAGAACTTTCTGGAGGTGTCTTCTTAAAAAAATGAAAAACAATTTTTACTTCTCATGAAAGGTCACGCAGTCACGCTACAAATACTATTTCTACGTGGAATTTCTTGATGGTGGAAAGTGGAAAAACCATTTTCCAGTCTTATTTTCTGGAAACATGGCGCAGTTAATGAATTTTATGGGGCTATTGATATTTCCTATCAAATAAGAGAAGCAGAGTTTCCCGAAAAGCCGAAATTGTTACACTCGGGAACTTGTAGGTCAACAAGCACGCGGCATGTGAATTTAAAATCTCCTCTCCTGCTACAGTTTCCTTATTGTGAACTGTGCGATAATGATAATGAACAATCAAATTGTAGACTAATGAATGTTTTGGTTTTGTACAAGTGCCTTATTTCCTGATTTTATCAAATCTTTAAAATAATAAAAGACAGAAGAAAGAAACGCTACGATTTTCCCATCGATTTTTCAGCTAAAAACACGTCGACAGAGCTGGTATCTTTGTAAACAGCGATTTGTTTATTTAGCACTGGAGAAAAGTCAACTCAAAAACTTTAACTAAAACGGTGGTTTGTTCACTTAACAATAAAGGTAGGTTAATTTTTAAGTTAAAATCGATATATTTCAATGAATCAAAACTGAAGTAGAGACCAAACACGTCGAGTTTTGTCCCAATAGCGTGCGATTTGCAGTAGGAGTACAGCAAGGAAAATGGCCTAACTCCGTGAAACTGCAAGCTATATATTTTGGTCTGGCGCGCTCGCTTTTCGCGGGCCAAAAATAATATTTTTACATGATAAACATGAAGAGTTTCTCGTTGAAAAGGGCTCTTTTATTTTATGTACATTTTTATACCCTCTATGTTATGGTCGTCTGAAATATAGCAAAATTCAGCCTACAAACGGAATAGAAAATATAGTGTACTTTACGCAGGTGGTCACAAACGAAAGAAAGTTCAGTTGGAGATGAAATGTAGTTGCAAAGCTACTCCAAGCTCCGAGGGATGAAAAACAACTTATGAAAAAATGAATCCAAGATAATTTTTCGCTGTCTTGTACGAGTGTTGTGAAAATGCACTAAAAGCCCAATAGAAATTATGCAAATTAGGTACGTTTTGGCCGATTTCGAACTTTCATATTTTTTTCCAAAATAAAAACTCTCTGGAACTTTTGAATATTATTTTTGAAAACGATTCACCAAAAGGGTCTTTTTGAGAAAATAAAAAAAAAAGTTGAATTTTTGCTTCTGTCGCCGGATTCTCGAAAATTATTGACAACCTCTCTTGAAAGTTTTGGGAAATTATGAGCTTTTCAAGGTCTGGACAATTTTGAATGAATGAGCGGACGAGAAATTGATCGAGTGGAGATACCGCCGACAATTCATTTTTCCCGGTGCAGAGGCGATCATTCGTCTAATTTGTTTCGGCTTCGGTGTAATATCTTCATGACTACACACTCGTACTGGATCGTACACTATCTGAAAGGCTGAAAGTATACTTTTGAACCTAAAATATCCAAAGGAACTAAATGACTCGATCATTGCCATCAGTCTCCGTTACGATTACATGAGACTGAGTAAAATTTGTTTAACAAATTTTTCTCTTGAAATCACCTGTTTTGGATGAGTGAAGTGAAATTGTTCTGGATCGGTTATAACTTATTCCTTTCATCTGCCCACTCATTCAAGTACATGAATCTCTCGATTTACGTTTAATGAAAAACGGAACCAGCCTTTACATCAACTTTGAAGCCGAACTGTACCAAACAGCCAAACAGCGCGAAAATTAAGGCGCTCATTTTTTTCAAGGTCTGCCAGTAGTCATTTTATCCATCGTGTACCATCAAAAAGTCAAAAATTAAACGTGGTTCACGGACATCATTGTAGAGACAATGACTGTTTATTCAAAGTAAACCTTCCCTTTTGGCTCAGCCCAGAAACCATGTTCCCTAAAATTTTATATATTTGAATTTTGTCATTTTCAAAAAAATATTGCAAAACAAAATAAAAACCTCCTTTGAAATACGTGGTTGTCTCATGCTACTCCAGGTGTATAGATGAAGGAAATAATTATTGTATTAAGTACTAATTTGAATATTTCAAGGCTTAGTTATGTAGATAATGATAATAAAAAAGTTATATGATGATTAAGGAAACTTTGAAATAGTTCTTAGACAACATTTACAAATAATACCCCATTCACAACATCAGCCGGGTTGAATTAAAACAGAGATGTGAATAACTGAATTTTCCATAGGTTTCAAGAAAACACTAGTTTATATTTTCATTCTGCTAAATTCGAAGTTGAAAAACATCGGTTTAAGCAGCTGCTAAGAAGACAATTTTCAAAAAAAAATTTAACTAAACACCTCTAAAACATTTTTAAGCATTAGTGTGAATTGGGTATAGGAAAATCTTACCTCGTACTTCCGGTATTAGGGAAGCCAAAACGGTGAGAACGAAGCAGTAGAAAACAGACAGCATGTCCTTAGAAAGAAACGAGCGTTATAATTCCAACGAACAGTTTGAGTGAGTTTTTCCTCCTTAAGATAAACATTTAGCGAAATGAGACAGCTGCAGTTTTATTTTGGTTCAAATACATCACCTCCTATGTCTGATTATCAGGTTCACAACTGAATTATTTTCCCTGTGAACCAGTTGATTGGTGGAACTCAATTATACTTAATGCATGTCAATGGCCTATAATTTGAATAAAAATAGAGGAAGAAGTCCTTCATGTGTTGGTTTATTCTGGCTTAACTAGATCCGTATGAGTGCGACGTATGAGGAAGTTAATATATAGAGAGTAATACATGGACGCGCGTAGATATGGAATTTCTCTTCGAGTGTTTAACTTTACTTTTGCCGTGAAGTTATTCTTTTTGCCATAAGGTTTTTTCTTTTGCCGTGACAGTTGTGGGTCACCGTACTTTACCAACTGTTTACACGCATTCCTCGTTCGCCCACACTTGAGCGTAAAATAAAGACGACCGTTTTACCAAAACATGTTGGTGTTCCGTAATTTTGGGGTAGGCTCTAACGGAGAATTTGTTTCTTATTCTTATATTTATTTCTCGTTCTTTGATTGTGAGTTGAAGCAACTTTTTCATGTAATCAAGTGTCATTCGTACACGTTCGTACATGCTTGTGCCCTCCACCCCCCCTTCCCCCCCTCCCTTCATCAGGCCGTTCACCTCAGCACCCTTTTAGTTTCCGTTTTTAAAAAAAGGAAGAGTGAGGGGGGGGAGGGGAGGGAGGGTAGAAGGTGATTCACAAGCTAACACTTAGTATCAACAGACCAAAGAGCCTGTCAAACAAATTTAAACTCTCCGACAAGAAATTGAATTTTAATTTTGTCGGATGACAAGCCCGGCCATGCGCTACTTCACGTCTTCTTTCAGACTTTTCAATGCAAATGTTAATTTGTAATTGCGAAAAATTCTCTGGATTAGCTGAATTAGGGCTATCAGTGCCGATTAGTGGTATCGTGGGTGCAAGTGATGTATAGCACTGAGTTAAGGATACAAATTTTAATTTTTGTCTTAAGAGATTTAATTTAAATATTTCAACTGAATTTTGATTAAGATACAAATTTTAATTTGCATCTTTGACAATGTTAGTCAGCAGTTTAACTTGAGGACTTCAGAAGGTGACAATTCCAAACGAACATAAAGTAGGACTTTTTTATTATCAGAAATTGCTGCTTGAATGTTACAACTGATAGCTTGTAATCATAACATTGGCGTTGTTCCATTCATTCCTTTTGCCTTCTTAGATTAGATATTTATACTTCGAATAATAATGCTTGAAAATAAAGCTTTGTGAACGTATAATCATAAAACGAAGGAGAGAAACGAGGAAGAACAATTTGCAATGATAAGACTAAATGACATACATCAATGGAGAGGAATTTGACTTCTCAAAAAAATCTACTGACTTGGCGTGGTCTTGTAAAGTGTAAAAACATCTCTGAACAATTAGTTGAATCAACAGATTATTAACTAGTTAGTTTTAATCTATTGATTGTATACATGTCAGGACTCTCATTAACGTTCTTATGTATTAGTTAAATCTTGAAACTTTTCAAGTTTGTCGACTGATGAACCGACAAAGTTACAGGTAGCACGTTCTTTACAAAATGTAGTATCGCTGTTTGCGTGATCACAAGGCTCATGCTCTTTTGATGCTCAGTAAGTCTACACGTTATTACTAATCTTATGTTTTTGTTCGTACTAATTCATCGTTTACAATACAATACAATACAATACAATATTTATTTGCCATATACGACATTTACACATGGAAAAAAAAAATGAAGAAAATTGATGACAGAAAATAAATGGCGAGAAAACCTGAAAGAAACCACGAGGCTTATAACAAGTCAGGTTTTCTCACTTAAAATAACTAATCTTATATTAGAATTACAATATGGACTTATGGTAATTAACTTTGACCGCGCACACGTACACCCACACACACACGCACACACATATTAAGTAAGTTAGTTAAGAATTACTGCCTTACAGAAGCTAATACTTAGAGAGAAGAAATTCCTTAAGCTTTCTTTTAAAAGAAGCGGAGGAGGGAGAACTAGTTATGTCAGAATTTAACGAATTATAAAAGTTTGGACCTTGAAAGTAAATTGAAAACTTCCTGGTGTTTACTTTTCGCTGAACTAATTGATTCACAAAACTTATGCTCTGTGATCATTCTATCAATTCAAACTTAATTAAAAGGCTTCTATTTCGTTGACACTCGATTGCTCTTTAAATAAACACAAAAGTTGCATTATGTTTCCACTCAGTGATCATAAAGCTGGCTCTGTTCCTATTCCGTCCCTCTACACTTGACACCTAACTGGATCACAAAGCTTACACACTCTGATTGCACTCAATCGCTCTACACGAGATAAAAAAAACTATGCTCTATTCCGTGACGCGCGCTGAACGGCTCTTTTTGCCTTCATCTTGAAGTTTTGAGTCTAATTGAGGCTTGATTTACTTGTAAGTAAAACATCGAGCGTCCAAGTACCGCCAATGTTTTTGGAGTACCAGAGGCGCCTTGAGTCTCCTTGCGGATTGAAGCCAAATTGAAAAGGAATCGATGGTTGTGTTACTTGTAGATTTTTAGAGTAACGCAACAGAGTCATATGGAATGATGTGAACACTTGATTTGTGCAAGCTTGTCGAGCACCTGCTTTTAATGATCTTCAGGCCAAGGCCAGTCAGCGAATACTGAAACTCACTGTCAGCAGAAACTCAACTGATGTAGCCCGATGATGAGGAGTTTTTTTAATCCTGATCTAGCAACTCGAACAACACGAACAGAACTGAAATATAACAAAACGAAGGTTCATCTTTGATAATCAAAAGGAAGTAATAAACCTATTGCTCCACGTGCCATGACTTTTCAAACTGCTCAGAGTTCCTATCTATTAAAACAGGAAAAGCTTGAAGAGAGCTTACATCTGAGGGGAGGGGGGGGTGGGGGGTGGGGGGGAAGGGGCTTATAATTGGATGTATTTTTCTGTTTTACAGTTAGATGGGCGTGAATTATTCAAATCAGAAGTCCAATCAGAAACTGCGTTGGAAATCCTCAAATAGTTCGTATCGCTTTTTATAGTCACAGAAATAGTTTGTTGTTCACTGTTTTCCATCATATCCATGCATCATACAATTTTCGATTACCCTGCAAAGACCTTCAATTAAGGCTGGTTTTCGTGTGCTGCGGAAAAACATCAAAGACGAGTAAAAACGATAAGTAAAGTGGGGGATCCACGAACTTTCCTGTCAGATACATGGAAATTTTTTCGTTCTTTTACAAATTTGCCTTGCTTTCAGTTGATGTGACTTTATAATTTAGGTTTAACTAACACACATGACGAAAATACTGACAGCCAGACATCAATTTATTGAGTTTCACTAGAATTTACAAAATCTACATTATGGACCGACAATATAGGGGAAAGTGATTGCTCTTTTCTGTAACTCATAGAAACAATTCTTGGGAACCTTTAGTCAATCCACCAGAAAAGAATGTTCTCAATATATTTCTAACTATTATTAAGCAGAAACCTTCTTTCCAACTCCGTGAAAATTACAGTGCATTGAGTGAAAGAGCACGAGGGCCTCCCGAAAAGACATTCCAGATGTTAGCAGAAAAACAGAATATAACAAGAAAATAAGGTTTTGCGTTAACTTGAATGTGCCATCACCTACAATCAGTGTTACGTGTAGCAAAATTTAGAAGACGAACGGGCAAAAAAATTAAAGAAGCCATCATTAGTGAGAATCAATTTTAGTTTTGAGCTGATCAAGAAAAAAATAGATTGACTGCATAATGAACCTTTACATTGTTAAATGTGTATTCATTTAAATTGGATACACAAGAACATGGAGAGCTGACTTCACAATTGTTTATCTACAAAATTATTAGTTAGTCCTTATTACCCATAAGTTATTACTTGACCAATTATCGCTATCTTCCCACCATGCCCGCCATTTAAAGTCTAAACAGTCTTAGCATTTGTATCTTCTTTATTCTATAAGCGAAAGTAATTTGTGGCTAACATGGTCCTCACCCAGGAGATTATAAAGTATTAACGTGCCTCGCCCTAGTATTGTATGCTTTTAACGCGTAAGAATTTGAGTGAATAAAGAGGTGAGAAAATTTTTGTTCACTGTTTTCTATCACCTAAATATTCATGCATCATACAACTCAGAACGTACGAGCCATGTTTAATTCTCCCCATTCCTTCCCTTCGTCCCTCCCCTTCTTTCCCCCTCCCCCTACCCTACCCCTCCCCCCACGGGAGAAGGTGAGGTCAGTACAAATTTATAAACTCACTTATTCTTGCAAATGTTGTTTGTGAATTTTAATTCTAACCTCAAATATAAACGCCTCTAGAACCACATTTTGCACTGTTTGTATTACAGTAACAAGGCTCAATAACAAAATCTAAATAATGACCCAAAAAAGTTAAACTATTGAGTTTAAAAACAGACATCAATTAGCGCTTCAAAACAGAATTACCACTACACGCTAAGAAAAGTGCTACCATACATTTCAATGGAGAAATGTTATGATCACTTTACCATGTCCAGCAGTATTATAACAACATTCATTTTGCTGATTTGTTCCGTTGTTGAAAGAACCTCCCCCTCCCCCACAGGAAAGATCTTTATTCGCACCTCCACTTCCCCCGGAGTACCCTCCACTTCCCCCGGAGTACCCTCCACCTCCCCCAGGTATTTCATGAACTAAACGATAACCACCCCCACCTCCGAAACCACCCTGATGCGCCTTCTCCATTACTGTAAAAGCCTCCACCACCACCTCCTACAATCAAGAGATTTACAGTTGACATTAGCAACTTAACAGATCATGGCTTTTAGTAATTCTGAAAAAAAAAAAATGAGCAACAAGCACCACCTCTTTGTTCGAAATACTGATGGATGGCGGTAGAATGCAAAAAAATATAATTCAGTATTTATAAATAGGAAATTCTTCACCCACCAGAGTGCGGTTTATCAGTTTGTCCTCCATATCCGTTCATTCCTGCTGACAGGAATGGCGAGTTATACCCTGCATTCCCTGTTGTGTTTACGGACGCATCACATCCTGAATGTTGTTCTGTCATTTTTGCAACTCCTCCTCCACCTCCGGCTATGATTAAAGGCGTGTTGTTTTTTCTCACCACAAATGTACCTCCTCCGCCTGAGCCAGTCTTTTTGTTTGAATTCGGCTTCGGTCTTTCCCCTCTTTGACCAATAAGTATGTGAATGATCTCATCTTTGGTCAACATAAAGTTTCCAATCATCCGCGCCCCTCTTCCTCCGTTGATGACACTATCCTCACTGTACCCCCCTGAGGCTCCTATTGTTTCTATTCTGTATTCACCAGTGTGCGGCACAGTCCACAGTTGAATACCGCTGGACACTTCAACTTGTCCGTCATGATCCTGACCTGTGTAGTGACTGCCAACTGAGTCTGGACCCTTTCTTCCACTCTTACCAAGATTTGTAAAAACAGCTGTAAATCCTCCATAAAACACATACAGTAAAAATAAAAGTTATGATGCTGGTAAGAAATTGTTACAATTACTTTTGGCTTTGCCAATACTGTGACTTTTACCCAGGGCCGCAGTTGAAAAGAACGCTGATAAACAGCCATTCTTTAAAAACTATTTGGACATTTAAGTCCAAATATGCTACCAAAAGCTGGTTTCATTAGAAAATAGAAGAGTTAAAATACAGCTCAAACGTCTCCTGTGACCGCAAGAATACCAAGGTTTCCATTTTCTTCAGGTTACGTTATTGACTCAGTCACTTACGACCCACTGAAATCCAAAATGTCAGAGTCAGAGGTGGAAATGCACCAAATGCAAAGCACAATTTCAGGTCACGGGGCACTTTTTTAAGGTGTTGGGAGGATGAGAGAAGTGAAGAACCGTAGCAGTAATGTTGACCGAGCGAAAATTGATACAGTTTGACTATTGGTTGAAATGGAATTTGAGAAAACTTTAGCGGCATACTTAAGATGAATAATTCTTGAGAGAAGGTGGCAAAGTATGCAAGCCAGGATTTTAAAAAAATCCTGAAAGAAAAACAAGAAGCGAAAGAGCGCCCCTCGAAGTCGAATGATGTCGCTGACCGGAAACCGTTGTTTTTCTGTTTCAAACTTTAGACGCGATTGAAAAAATTGAGACTTAATGCGGTAAAAGCAATGCAAATAAAAAAAAAAGCGATGAACCAGGTTCTAAAATGAACCATGATTAGCAATACAGTTATTCAGATAAATCTTCTTTTGTACTTTGAATAGCTTGTGCTATCCTAGATCATTCTTCTTGCAAACTTCAAAGCCAAGGCTATCTGCTGTGATGTTCTGAGACTTTCACACTAGTGAGATGTTAGTGATTGTATGGTGCTTATCCCTTTCAAATAAGTCTGCCCAATCACCTAAGAGAAATAAAGTTTAGGGGAGGAGCGTGCGAAACTTGTTACTTATCAGTACATCATGTTTCTTTATTAAAGCACATGCAAGAATTTCAGCATGCTCGTTGGCCGAGAGCACTTCAATTTATCCCAAACAGTGCACAAAGTTAAAATCAAACTGATTGACAGGTAAGTCGCGTAAGCACAACGAAACAAAATGGCTGATGGGTGAGGAGAAAGCAACAATGTTTTAATTCAGAGTTTTAGGGCGAATGCTAAAAATAAAAACATCCAACGAAAGACAATCAACTGGTCAAAAGTCTGGCTTCCAGGAAAGGCTCTGAAAGTATACAGCGATCCCCCTGAATAAAATTATCAAGGAGTTAAACCAGCGCAACAATTCGTGCGAAAAGATTACGAGCGTACGGGCTCGTGCAATTTGGCTGGCCTTTAAAAATATACTCGTGCTGATTTATCCCAAATTTCACTCGAAATCATGTGATTAGCTATACTGATAAAAGTATAAGATTCCTTACCCTCATCACAGTTATGGCCTTTAAATCCAGATCCATCCACGCACAAACACTGATAGTCTCTGTCTGTAAACCCAGCTTGGCATGTTGCGTTATTCTTACAAGGATTTTTCTTACAAGCATTCTTAGGAAGGAAAGGAATAGAGAAATTTAAAATGATGTTTTGGAAGGCTAACAAATCCTTCCTGTGTGTTTGTCGTCCGCACTTGCAATAGTGTGCGTATGTCTCATGCGTGCCGTCCCATTTTTTGGGCTAGGTTTGGTGGATGTTCGCGTTACATTTATTCCCGTCTCGAGAGGGTTATTTAAATTAGTAGGAGAGGTTGGGATATCCCTTGATTTCGTATCAGAGCTTCCCCGGATAAAGAGTATTACTTTTCCCTCATAGAATTGATCCTCACCTCTGCTCCGCGGTAAATGTAACTTTCGTTTTTCACCAGGTCTTCATCATGTTCAATAGTCGCGTTATTCAGATCACACTCATGTTTTCCAGACAACCGTTTTATCTCACAGAAGTTATAACTGACGCAGTTAGGTTCCAGGTAGCATTGGAATCTGCAGAGATCCTCGTTAACAACTTCAATAGTTCGAAGCGTGTGATTCTCCAACCGGAAGCCAGGTTTAGGAAAAGTAGTAAACAATAAACTGCGGCAGTTACCTGGAAAACAATTATGTAAAGTTGGAAAGTTGCTATGCAGTATTGAGCACCTCTCTTAAACTCGAACTGTAAAGCACTTTTTCTTCGAAATTATTCCTTTGGCTTTTGACTTTGCGATTCTTCTACTGTCACCTGTCGATTGTTTATAACGTATCTTCCGACTAATCGATGCAGTTTTTATCTCCCTCTTGAAGATCTAAGCTATTTTAATCCATTGCCAAAGCCAACGCTAAAAATTAATGAGACCGTGTTGCAAAAACGCTGGCGGTTAAACGCCAAACATAACAACATGGCGGCTGCAGCTGATGCAGGTACGAAACAGCAAAGTCGTTCATGGACTGAAAGAGAGCTGAAGTACTTTACCTTCGTCCTACCAGACGAGGAAAACGACTTTGGTTACAAACTGGACAAATTTGCGTTGACGAAGACTGCAAACAAAACCGTTTTCGAGGAGATAAAGAAGGTTCTTGAGGAACGTATGTGGATCGAAGAATTCAAAGAAGAAAACATTTCTTCGTTCATTTTATATTGGCAACTTAAAAACTCTTCTTCAGCTTTTCTTTTACAGGTAAACAATTTTACAAGTTCCAGCAGGGCCGCCATCTTAAATTTTACCGCCAAAAATCTCTCATTATTCGTCTCTTGTTGCTCGTCATGTTGTTCGTCCCGTCTTTACATCAGACGAATAACTTAAGAGACGCGTTATCCGACTGGACGGGTAACGCGTCATCGAGTATAAAAACGGCCATTGTCTTCACTGTTTTTCTTGCTCAGCCGAAAAAATGACTCTTGTACGCTACGTATGCCTATGTTTATTTGAGTTGGTTAAAAAGTTGAAATCTTTTATACGGATTGTCTTCACTATTTTTCTTCTTCCACTTAGAAAACTTAGAACCGAATCGACTTTCAACGACCTTCGTTCTGATCAAACAGGATTACGCAAAATTTGTTTGACAAATAGTTTTTCCTCTATGGGAGTAACAATAAACGTATGGGTGTGTGTGTGTGTGTGCGTGTATGAAGAGTAAAATTGCGCCCAAGCTAGTTTAGAACTTCCTTTCTGTAAAGGCTACCTGCAATACACAAAGTCCTCGATTTAGGTTTGGAAAATTTCAATCAACCTCAGCACCACCTCTATCTGGAGCTAAATTTCACCAAACGCCAAGTTTTAATAGATAAGTTTAAGGTAGGCTTTGAGACATTTTTCCATGAAAAGTTATTTTTTTCTCGTTGTGGAGATACAAAGGCCTGCCAGTGGTCATTTCATCCATAATGATTGCGTGGGATCCAAAAGTTGTAAACGTGCACGGACAACATTTTTAAGAAAAAGACGTGATTACTTGTTCTACAGTAAATTTTCGCTTTTGGTTTGTTCACCATCTTGTTGCTTTCAAATAATGACCATAAAGTGCAAATTGAATTCAAACGATGTGTGAACTCCTCGTCAATGTGTAGGTTGTTTCATGTTATCCAAGGGAGAACTATTTGACTAAAGTAATTTAGTATATCTAACACTTCTAGGAGTAGTTTGTATGAATACTTCAAGGTTTAGTTATATTAATATACAAGGCTACCAAAAATGAAACATAAACGTATATATATTTACGCTATCCTTGTCCGGCGACCGTTTTCACAAAGTTGTAAAACCTCGATATTTTCTTAAAAACTATGACAATTACTGATGGTTTAAACGAAATTATTGTTGCATTAGAGGTAGTTTTGCAGCTATTTCGTGGGTCCAATTTTCAATAATGTCGTCGACTGTAATTCTTTCTTGACACGCTTTCAGTTTCCGTTTGTTGTTGTTAAGTCGAAGAGGTGGATTGCAAGGGAGGGAGGGGGATTACACGCATTACACATTGGGTCTACTTTGCAGGAAATTTTCACCATAACAACCGGCTCGTCAAATTACAATACGTTTTGATTTTCAGCTGGATATTGCTTAGGCACCAAACATTTCACTTTTCTTAAGGGACCTACGAAAGGCTTTCGTACAATTTTATCATCACTATCATCATCATCACCATTTATTAGCCACTTAAAATATAATTTTTAAGCAGGTTTAACAGTATGGTAGGGCGAGGAGACTTTCAAGAAACCACCAGGCTTATAGGAGAGGCCACCTCTGTTGTCAATATGTTTGTAATTGAGTTGTGGATATGCGGCTTGGCCAATTCGGATTCATTTTATTTAAAAAATTCAATGATCTTTCTTTTAAAAGTAAAAAAGCTGGTCAAACCAGTGATCGATATTGCGAGAGAATTCCAAATTTTAGGCCTTCAATTGGTAGAGTATTGTAAATTGTAAGATTAGTACGACAGTTATGTGGTCGATAGCAATTGGATATTCTTGTAACAAGCTGAGAAACATCGGGGGCAATAGTTGATTATGATAATAAAACATTAGTTTTGCTATTTGCAATGCTTTGACTTAGGAAATAACTAAAATGCCCAATTAAGCAAATATGCGGGTAGTGTGTTCTCGATAGTCTGAGTTGATAATAGCTCGCACGACACGTTTTTGTAAATAAAACATTCTATTTAAGTTGGTCACATATGTGGACGGCCAGGTTGAATAAGAGTAAGTGATATATGGGTAAATTAACGTATAGTACAGAGTAAGCTTGGTATTAGATGAAATATAGTATCTAGCCCTAAATATTATACCGGCTGACTAAGGATTTGTTTAGCTACGAAGCTAATGTGAGGTTTCCTTGTTAAATGCTCATCAATATAAACACCTAAGAATATTGTTTCATTTACTTGTTTCAATGTCTGATTTCCAAAGGATAGGGAAAAAGATTAACCAAGTTTCTTCTGCCTCGATTTAAAGATAATGTAACTTGTTTTCTTAAAATTTACCGAAAGCTTATTGCATTTCATCCAAATGTCAAGATTTCACACTTCATCATTGAGAACGGACTCTAAATAATCGGGATCTGAGTGAGAATAAAAGATACTGGCGTCATCATCAAAAAGCAGAGGCTGTGTTAATTTAGATGCATAGGAAGATCATATATAATGTATATAACAAAGGACTAACAATAGAGCCTTGGGGCACACCACACGTACTAATTTGCTTGGATAAACAATAAGTCAATGAGTCTGTATTGAGGTTTTTTTGGGGTACGTAAAGTTGCCCGAAATTTTTTTTCGAAAATCTCAAAACGAAAACCGTTTTAATGATTGTTTTGTAACTTCCGGGAGCGTGGGAAGATGATTATCTTCGCGGAAAGCTTAAATATTTAAGAATATTTTTTAACACCGTACAGTGCTCTGCAATATTTAATTATAAAAGTCGTTCGGCTTGAAATATGATCCATTACTCGAAATTCTGGTAATGTTATGAAAGAAAAGAAAATACTGCCCCGCTTGTTTTTAGCAATTTTACCATTTCAAACAGCATCTAACTAGTCGCAAACAAATTTCCTTTGAATACCTCCTCAAGTTTCCGCTCCTTAATAAATTCAGAGAGAATTCAGACAGAAACGGTAGTGGTCAGATCGTTTAAGTAAATGTGGGGAATTTTCATGTGGGGAATCTTCATGAACGCACACTCCTAAGGAGTTCAATGACTCGATCATTGCCATCAGTCTCCGTTACGATCATGCAAGACTGCGTAAAGTTCATTTAGCAGATTTTTCTGTCGAAATCACCTGTTTTGGTTGGGTGAAGAGAAATTATTCCGCAGGCTAATTTTAAACTTTCTTTCTGCGGTGGATCAATAATAGCTAAATCCTTTCTTCTGCCCGCTCACTAAAGTACATGAACCCCTCGACTTAAGTTTTATGAAAAATGGAACCAGCCGTTACATCAACAAACAGGTCTGCCAGTAGTCATTTTATCGATCATGTAGGATCAAAAAGTCGAAAATTAAACGCGGTTCACGGACATCATTGCAGAGACAGTGACTGTTTATTCAAAATAAACCTTCCCTTTTGGCTCAGCCCAGAAACCATGTTCCCTAAAATTTTATTTCTTTCAATTTTGTAATTTTTAAAAAGTATTGCAACACAAAATTAAAACTTTCTTTAAAATATTTGGTTGTCTCATGCCACTCCGGGTATGTAGATGAATAAAATTGTTATTGTCTTTAGTACTAGTAGGAGATGCTTATGTCAATATTTCAAGGCTTAGTTATGTAGATAAAGATAACAAAAAAATCATATGATGATAAAGAAAACTTTGAAATAGTTCTTTGACAACAAATAATACCCCATTCACAACATCAACCGGGTTGAATTAAAACAGAGATGTGAATAACTGAATTTTCCATAGGTTTCAAGTAATCACTAATTTATATTTTAATTCTGCTAAATTTGAAGTTGAAAAACATCGGTTTAAGCAGCTACTAAGAAGACAATTTCCAACCATGTTTAACAAAACAGCTTTAAAACATGTTTAAGCATTGGTGTGAATTGGGTATAGCAAAATCTTACCTCGTACTTCTGGTATTAGGGAAGCCAAAACGGTGAGAACGAAACAGTAGAATACAGACAGCATGTTCTCAGAAAAAAACACCCGTTATGATTCAAGCGAACAGCTAGAGTGAGTTTTTCCTCCTTGAGATAAACATTTAGCGAAATGAGACAGCTGCAGTTTTATTTTGGTTCAAATACATCACATCCTATGTCTAATTATGAGGTTCAAAACTGAATTAGTTTCCCTGCGAACCAGTTGATTGGTGAAACTCAATTATACTTAATGCATTCTATTCTAGTTTTATTCTAGCTTAATTATATCTGTATGAGCGCGACATATGAGGAATTTAATAATACTCTTTACTAAGGTGACCCCCAACTGTCAAAACAAGAGATAACCTCGGGGCAAAAGAAAGAGACTCACGGCGAGAGAAATGGCGGGAAGTGATGATCAGCCGCTGACCCCTTTTTCTTATCCCATGGTGCACCTCGACAGCTCGTCCCGGACCCCACGCCCTCTTTTATGCCGTGAGGACATTGTTATTTCTTTTGCCGCGAGGTTATTTCTTTTGCCATGACAGTTGTGGGCCACCGCACTTTACCGACTGTTTACGAGCATTCCTTGTTCGCCCACTCTTGAGCGTAAAATAAGGGACCGGTCATTATTTATCGCCTGGGGGGGTCGGAGTATTTTTGTTGTCACATCGGAGCATTTACCTGATCCCCCCGTAGAGTATCTAGTTTTTTAGAGATCCCCCCTTATCGGTAGTGGAAAGTTTCATGATCCCCCCCCCCCCCAGCAAATGCGTTGGCAGTTAAACACAAAGATAAAAGCCCTTTCCGATAAAGAAAACAACTTGCTTAGAAACGAGAATTGGGGAGTGTGCCAAAACATCACGAAGTTCATGTCAGGCGTGGATGGATGTAAGGGCAGTGGTGATGTCGCGAAGTGTGAGTCCTCCTTGACCACTGTCAATGAGGCCTTTAATTCAGCATCCGATTTGCTCTCATTTATCGACAACAGACGAAAGAACCTTTATACAGAAGAGCATGCCTTAAGGTCGTTTGCAAGTGATGAGCTCAAATATTTCCAGGAAGCTCAAGAGCGAGTGAAGGCCATACACCAAGAGCTGCCGAAAGCCTCCAATGCGCTCACGACCACCCTCATGAGCTTGAAGAGAAAGTTCCCATCTCCCATGGGGAACAACAGCCAATCCCGAAGAAAAAAAGAAAACAAGAGAAAAGTGAAAAAAATCAAGGAGAAAAGGTTGCATCAGCGAGCAGCAATTCTCCTAGAAAAACTTACCTCAAAAGAGGTAGCTAAAGAGGTTTTCGATTCACTCGAAAAGAATACTTATAAATGTGTCTCAAGTATTAATGCGGGATTCACTGCGAGATTTGTCAAGCGTCTCCACCTGGATCCTCTGCTATGGCTTTTGGAAAGAGGCGTGTTTGAAACAGAGCTGGCACGCAATTTGAAAGTGGTAGTGGCCAGAATGAACGAAGAGAATAGCAGTAATGGTGCTGAAAAAGGGTCAAGTTCGGGCGAGGATTCAGATGAATCTGACGAGGAGACTGTGCAAGAGCCAGTGGAGAGGGCTGCCGAAGATTCTGACACGGAAGCGGAACAAGATACAGCCTCACCAAAATAAACACTTTTTTATTTGTTGTTTTCATTCGGCCGCGTATTAAAATAATGAAAGTTTATGATTTTAGATTACGATTCTCTATAAAACAAACTGAAACGTTATGAAACAATTTTGAGCAATTGTAAGTATTCCATTCTCAAAATCTTGATTACCTTTCTAATTTAGATCGTGCCTGAATAAAAACGTGTATGTTAGACTACGATAGTGATTCTTTTTTACAAAATGGAGGGTCTGTAAAAGGGTTTGGGTTTTGTGTCTGGGCTAGAATAGAGTTTATATAATACAAAATACAACTGAACGTGGTCTTGAATATATGGTTGGGGGTTTAGAGTCCCAGCGGCAAATCCTACCAAAGTATTTACAAATGCAATCACCCGGGGTCCCGGCGCGACCTAAAATTCCTTTTTTTTTGGTCTGATCCCCCCCATTATACTTGTCAATTACGGCTGATCCCCCCTAAAGGTCTTCAAAAAACCATGTGATCCCCCCCTAAATACTCCGACCCCCCCCCCCCCAGGCGATAAATAATGACCGGACCCTAAAGACGACCGTTTTACCACAACAAGTTGATGTTCCGAAATTTTGGGGTTGGCGGCTAACGGATAGTTTGTTTTTTATTCTTAGATTTATTTCTTATTCTCTGACTGTGAGGTGAAGCTAATTTTTCATGTTATCAAGTGTCATTCGTACAAGTTCGTACATGTTTGACTTACGCCCTCCACCCTCCCCCCCCTCCCAGGTAGATTGTGGTCCCAAAAGCTCGGACAACCTGTTGTGACTAACAAGGAAACGAGATTACTGATCCAGGGGAAGCGGTCCCCCTACCTTACGGTCCACAGTACAAATTTGTCACTTTTACGAAGATCTCTACCAATATTATTGATGGTTAAATTACACTACCTTAGTCAGATTGATTTTCAACGAAACATTTGCCTCATCTAAACTTCTGCATTACAAGAGGTTATTTTCTTTCTTGCAATTCAGTTACGTAGTGACTCATATTTTGATGAATTACTCTCAAATTTAGCAAGTTCTTTTTTTCCTTTTTGTCATTTAAGAGACAAAAATCATGCGAGTGTTGAATTATTTTTTATAGATTCAAGATGCCCTAAAATATGTTTGCTATCGATTTTCTTGCAAGTTTTTAAAACAAAGTACCACGTTTATGTTATGTTCTAAGGAAAGAAAAACATTGTTAATGATCTTGTCAAATAAACTGTTCTTGATTGTCACAATTCTTTTTACTTCCTTTTTGTTTTGTTCTCAAAGATAATAGACATCGTTACACGAGGGCTCAAGAGCCCAAGGGGGGTGGGGAGGGAAGGGGATGCGCTTTAAGATATTCCTTTGTTATGAGGGATTGATTTCCATTTGCCTTCTAAGATGAGATCTTTATATTTCGATTGATATTGCTTGAAAATTAAGCTTTGTGAACCCATCATAATCATAGAGCGAAGGAGAGAAAAGACGAAGAACAACGTGCAATGATAAGAGGAAATTTCATACATCAATAGAGAGGAGTTTGACTTCTCAAGAAAATCTAATGACGAGGCGTGGTCTTGTAAAGAGTAAAAACATCACTGAACAATTAAGTTGAATCAACAGATTATGGACTAACTAGTTTATAATCTGTCGATTATATACATGTCAGGACTCTCATTAACGTTCATATGTAACTAGTTAAATCTTGAAAGTTCTCAAGTTTGTCGATTGATGAACCGACAAAGTGACAAGAACTTTATTGGCACGTTCTTCATGTTATCTAGTATCGCTCTTTGTGTGATCACAAGGCTCATGCTTTTTTGATACTCAGTCTACACGTTATTATTAATCTTATGTTTTTGTTCGTATTTATTCAATGTTTACTTTTTCCTGAAATAATAGATCCACAAAGCTTATGCTCTGTGATTATTTCATAATTCAAACTTAACTACCAGGCTTCTGTTTTGTTTAGACTCGATTGCTCTTTAAATAAAAACAAAAGTTGCTTTATTTTTCCACTCAGTCACCTCACACATGATCATAAAGCTCACTGCATTTCGATTCCGTCCCACTACACTTAACACCTAACTGGATCACAAAGCTTACACTCTGATTGAACTTAATCGCTCCATATGAGATATAATAAATTTGCGCTCTATTCCGTGATGCAACATTGTTCAAAAGATTCCCTGAATAGAAGAAAGATCATTTGTAGGTCCTACCTTTATACCCATTCACCAATTTGGTGTTTTCTTTGAATTGATTTACTGTACCAAAGCCTCACGAGGGTAGTTATTTCCTCTACCAAACGTTTTATTTTGTCACGGGGATGTCGTGCGAGACCCACAACTGATTCAAGTATTACGCGCGCTACAGATTGCCAACTTGGGTATAACAGGAACAACAAATATTAAAATGTTAAATGTATCATCTGTCATCTGTCATCCAAAAGAATCTAAGAGCTTAAAAGCAATGTTTTTTTAACCTAAAAAACTGTCTCATGTTGCTTGTAGAATCGAAAGTCAACAATCTTCGTTTTGATGAACCAAGACTGAGTAAATTTTAATAAATTTCCGATCAAAATCAACCTTTTGGTTAGAACATCGTTTCAGCGATGAATCATAGATAACTTATGCCTTAGTTTGACCAACTTTCTAGAATATACGAATTAAGTCCTCCATGCAGATTTTGTGAACCAACCTTTAGATCAACTCAAGAGCCAAATTGTACAAAAAGCCAGCCGGACTTTGCCACAAATGACATATTTAATTACCACTGCGGTTTGTTTGTTTGTTTTTCTTTCCTTTTTTTTCGAGAAAACAGCATATTTTGTCTCGTTTTGATGTATAAGACAATTTCATCACAAGAATTGAAATCTCTCACTGCTTTGTAACTTTTCATCTAACTCCAAGTCGTGGTATTTTAGTTGACTCTCAACTTTAAACAAAAACGAAAATATGTCAGTAGTCAAACCCATCCGTCGCGTATAATCGAACATGTCAAAAAACTCGTACAAGTTCACTGACTTCTTTGTAGAGAAAGTGACTGTATTTTTGTATTTCTGAAGTAAACTTTCGCTTTTGGTAACTCCAAAAAACCACGTTTCATAAAATTTGTTCGTTTGTAAACTTGTTGTATCCAAAATCTGTGTTACAAAATAACTTCAAAGACGTATGAACTTCTTGCAAAATTCGTAGGTTGTCCTGTGCCAGTCCAGGCATGTATTTAAATGAAACAATATATTATATCCAATTCCAGTGGAAGCCGAGAAACTTGGGCGAATATTTCAAGGCTCAGTTATATCAATAAAGATAATCAAAAAGTAATATATCGCCTTGGTAAACTTTGAAATATTACTCAGACATAACTAGGATAGAACTGCAGGTAAATCTCACCTCGTCCTTCTGGTATTAGGGAAAACAAATGAAAAAAGAGCATTCGTTATAATCCCAGCGAATAGCTACTGTGAGTTTTACACTTTTAAGGACGAAATCAGGCAACTAAGAGAGCTGAATTTTAATCTGCTTTCAAATTGGTGCCTTCTTTGTTTATTTATGTGGTTGTTAGTAGTTGTCGCGGCTGAATTAGTTCCTCTGGGACCTTGTTGGTTGGTGAAACTTGATTATACTGAACGGATATTAATGGCGTTCTGTTTGAATTAATCAGGAAGTTAATTGCCTTCTACCGTGAACTGCTGGTTATAAACCTTGGGGCTGTACAACTTCGTGAGGGGTTTTAGAAGGGCTTAGAAACGGAGGGGTTTATGTCCGAGGGGGGCTGTAACCGGAATAGGAAAACCGCGTGGAAACGATCAATACAAGCGCTGATTAAAATAGGTTTTGCAATTGTTGGTTTTTTAAAAACTAAGCTTCAAAACGTCGAAATAAATCGCATTCATTTCAATACATTTGAAAAAGTAATTTAATTCAATCTCCCTAATCATTCTGAGCTCCATATGACATTATGCGACCTTTCCGTACATCTAGGCAGAAAGCCGCAAAACTCTAAATCCCCTCGGTATCAACGAGCGCCTTTCGTTCAACTTATTTATTTTTGTTTTCTCGTCACCATATTCCCACCAATAGCGTAGCTCAATTTTTTGCATATAAAAATACACACAACCCACAATTCCTCCATTCGCTCTGACGAAGGGCTAACACTCAAGACGTTAACTTTTAAACTTTTTACGGTGGCCAATTCACGTTATCAACTCACGTGTTAATACCAAACTACCCTGTTATAATCTCCAACCGACACAACACCAGTTTCTTTGGAAACTTACCCTTTCTTTATCTGAAGAGTTATGCGTTATCAGGAATTGAATTTTGATTTTATTGGATTAAGGGCCCCGTCCAGGCCTCACTTCACGTCATATTTGACTACATGTGAAATTTTCATAGCAAAGTAGTCATCATTTCTGCTGCATAGAAATTTTCACCATGCAGCAACTGTCTCGATTCAATTGTTTTCATTTTGTGCAAGTAAATGATTAGCCGTATCTACAAGGATGAGTTTTTATTCAACGAATTTGACTTTGTACTTAATTGTACCTTCGTTGTATTCCGCTGAAGTTAAGTTCAGTAAAGGAGACACATGTAATGAGTGACGAATGTCTTATGAAAAGCGTGCGTGAATTATTTAGTTACTATATCTTCCGATTGCTCAATCAGAAGTCTAATCAGAAACTGCGTTGGAAGGCCTCAAACAATTCGAAACGCTTTTTATAGCCGTCGTCAGAATCTCCTTCTGTACAAGGCTGTCATAGAAAATAATTTGTTGTTCATTGTTTTCCATCACCTAAATATCCATGCATCATACAATTTTCGATTACCCTGCAAAGACCTTCAGTCAAGGCTGGTTTTCGTGTGCTGCGAAAAAAAACATCAAGGACGAATAAAAGCTATGAGTAAAGTTGGGGGATCCACGAACTTTCCTGTAAGATACATAGATACTTTTTTCATTCTTTCACAAATTTACTTTGCTGTCTGTTGATGTGACTTTATAATTTAGGTTTAACTAACAAACATGAAAATACTATTGCTCTTTTCTGTAATTCATAGAGACAATTCTTGGGAACTGTTAGTCAATCCACCAGCAAAGAATATTCTCAATATATTTCTAACTATTATTAAGCAGAATCATTCTTTCCAACTACGTGAAGATTACAGCGCTTTACTCCACTTTAAGTGACGAAGAGCACGAGAGCCTCCTGAAAAGACATTTCAGATGTTAGCAGAAAAACAAAAATATAACAAGTAAGTAAGCTTTTGCGTTAACTTGAATGTGCCATCGCCTACAGTCAGTGTCATGCGCAGCAACATTTAGAAGGTGAACGGGCAAAAAAATTTAAAGAAGCCGGGTCACACTGACTGTATCATTATTGAAAATCAATTTTGGTTTTGAGCTGATCGAGAAAAAAAGATTGACTGCATACATTTACATTGTTAAATGTGTATTCATTGACATAAAATGCACAAGAATATGAAGAGCTGACTTCACAACTGTTTCTCTACAAAATTATTACTTAGTCTTCATTACCCATATGTTATTATTTGACCAATTATCACTAACTTCCCACCTTGCCCGCTATTTAAAGTCTAAACAGTCTTGGCATTTATATCCTCTTTATTCTATAGGCCAAAGTAATTTGTAGCTAACAGTGTCCTCACCCTAGAGATTACAAACTATTATCTTGTCTCACCTTAATATTGTATGCTTTTAACGCGTAAGAATCGGATTGAATAAAGAGGTGGGAGAATTTGTTGTTCACTGTTTTTTATCACCTAAATATTCATGCATCAAACAACTGAGAACGTACGAGCCATGTTTAATTCTCCCCATTCCTTCCCCCGTCCCCTCCCCCTACCCCATCCCTCCCCCCGGGGGAGAAGGTAAGTTCAGTAAAAATTCACAAACTCACCTATTCTAGCAAATGTTGTTTGTGAATTTTAATTCTATCCTCAAATATAAACACCTCTAGAACCACATGTTGTGCTATTTGTCTTACAGTAACACGGCTTAATAACAAAATTTAAATAAATTAAAGAAAAAAATTTAAAAAAGTTAAGAGTAATTGAGTTTCAAAACAAACATCAATTAGCGCTTCAGAACAGAATTACCACTACACGCTAAGGAAAGTGCTGTCTTGCATTTCAGTGGAGAAATGTTATGATCACTTTACCATGTCCAGAAGTATTATAACAACATTCATTTTGCTGATTTGTTCCGTTGTTGAAAGAACCTCCCCCTCCCCCACAGGAAAGATCTTTATTCGCACCTCCACTTCCCCCGGAGTACCCTCCACCTCCCCCAGGTAACTCATCATCTACACGATAACCACCCCCACCTCCAAAACCACCTCGATGTGCTCCGCCCTCTCCCCCGGCCAGAAATCCTTTACCTCCCTTTCCCCCTCCGAGAGAAATCTTTGAGTTTTCTCCATTACTGTAAGAGCCGCCGCCACCGCCACCTACAATCAAGAGATTTAGAGTTGACATTAGCAACTTAACAGATCATGGCTTTTAGTAATTCTGAAAAAAATCCAAATTTAAGCGACCAGTACCACCTCTTTGTTCGAAATACTGATGGATACAAAAAAAAAAAATTCAGAAGTTATAAAGAGGAAATTCTTCACCTACCAGAGTGCGGTTTATCAGTTTGTCCTCCATTTCCGTTACTTCCTCCAGAGAGGGGTGGCGAGTTATACCCTGCATTCCCTGTTGTGTTTATGGACGCATCACATCCTGAATGTTGTTCTGTCATGTTTGCAATTCCTCCTCCACCTCCGGCTATGATCAAAGGCTTGTTGTCTCCTCTTACTACAAAATTCAATACTGCGTAGACTACTAACAGATGAAGTCAATGTGCAAGCAGAGCATCTTAATCAGTTCATGGATGGAACTAACCTTAACCACATTAATCAAGGTAATAATATTACATTGGGGGAGAGAGGTGAGAGGGGGGAGGGGGGAGGAGGGAGAGGGGGGGAGGGGGGAGGGGGGAGGGGGAGAGGGGGAGAGGGGGGGAGGGGTAGCAGACCTGGTGATAAACAACTGAAAACTCAGCAAAAGTCAAGCAAATTCATAATGCGCCAGCCCCCCTCCCTCTTTCCAAGTTCCCCAATCCTATAAGCAAACTGAGAGAGCAAAATGTCAGCATTCAGTTCCTTAACAAAGGTGAGACCTCACAATCCTTGAATACAAGGACCTTACTGCCACTTTAGTTAACAAGGGACATGATCTCTTTAGCAGACCTAAAAGTTTGTTTTCTTTTGCTGTAATCAAGTGTACATGGGAGTCCCAGGTAAGTTTGTCCGAGATAGCTACACCCAGATCCTTCTCCTCACGCACGTGCAGTACTTTTTCAGGGCCTAAAAAAAGTCTTGAAGTAAAGGCTTTTTCTTGCGTGTTATAGTTAGAACTTTGCATTTAGAGGCATTGAATCGTATGTTGTTGTCGTTACTCCAGGAATTCAGGTTTTCAGAGTTTGTTGGTGTCGTTCACAATCTGTTATAGACGAGATGGAACTGAATACTTTGGTGTCGTCATCGTACAGAGCAGATTGAGTACCTTCCGGTAGAACACCTGGCAGAACATTAATAGAAACATAAAATAAAAATAAGCCAAGTAGGCTGCCCTGAGGAACTCCCGATGTAACTGGCAACACCATCCAAAATGACCCTTTGAGATCTTCAACTTATTTAATCTGTAAACCAGGCAAGCGTGTCGCCTTCCACATCATATCGTTTGAGCTTTTGAAGCAAAACTGAGTGATTGACGGAATCGAAAGCTGGCAAAGTCCAGGTAGATAACATCTGTTTAAATATTTTTGTCCAGGGTATGACCAGTTGTATTAAGAACAGATAACAGCTGTGTGACGCATGAGCGATCTCGCAGAAAGCCATGCTGGAGAGGCCTGATGTATTGTTTAAGATGATCGTAAAGTTTAATACAGACACAGCGTCCCAGGACTTTGCTTTGAATACATAACAAGGAAATAGGCCTATAACTTTCAGCCGGTTTCATAGAGTCCTTTTTACGTACCGGTGTGACATTGGCTTATTTGGCGAGTAGTTCGTAAGGAGAGATTGAAAAGCGAACAAAGACTAGGTGCAATTTGAATGCTGCATTCTTTTAGAAGGCGTGGAGGAGTGTTATCAGAACCGCACGCTTTAGAGGTAACCAAAGTGGCTAAACAATTTGCAATTTCGTTATTTGCATAAATAGTGCACTGAAAGAGCGGAAATATCGTTGTTTACAACGGGACTCGGAGGAGTAAAGACGGATGAAAAATAAGAATATGAAAGATCCACTTCTCAGCTGGGGTCGTAGCCTCTATGCCGTTATAGGTTATGACTGAATTTGGTTTGGTTCGGTGGTGCAGAACGGCTTTATGATAACTCCAAAAGAATTTTGGATTCTCAGAAAATGCGCCTTCAATTTTCTCCAAATAAAGGCGACGTTTTCTTTTAACCAGGTACTTAACATGTTGACTCAAGGAGCGCAGTTTAAGTTTGTTATCCTCAGACTTATGTAGGCAATATTTCCTCAGAACCCCATATTTCTTAGGAATGTGATGGCGAACTTCACTGTCTATCCAGGGAGACCAGTTAGTATATTTTACAGACTTAGTAGGTGTACATTGGTCTACAGCTGACAAAAACAAATCCTTTCATAAAGCTCAGCTCTCGTCAAAGCCTCCAGAAAGTGCAATTTCCAAAGGGGTATGCGACATGAGACTGCAAAGATCTTGGAAATTCCCGCGTTTGAAATCGTAGGTGTAGTGCGAACAGACTTAGACAGCTTAAATTTTAAAAGGACAGTAAATTCTGAAATGTGATGATCCGCTGGAAACCCACACCTCTCCGGAGTTGAAGTGAGAACGTTTGTGATAATTTCTGGACAATTACACAAACAAAAAAAGATCTATCCATCGCATGAATCCCAGTACCCAAAGAGATCGGTAAATCGGCGGACCAGTCGATAGAGAGTAAATTAACATCTCCTGCCAAAACAATGCGACGTGACTCAGCATTGCTCTGAAAGAAGAGTTCAAATCATGATAAATCTCAGATCAAGAACCAGGCGGGCGATAAAAAGTGTACAAGATAACGGAAATACAGTTCAGCATTCTAATTTCAACAATGATCAGTTAGGTGTTTCCTTTCTCAAGATCCAAACGGCGAAAGGCCTGTAGATCAGTTTTAATAGCGAACAATAAACCGCCGCCGACGCGTCCTTCTCTACCCCTTCGATAGAAAGAGTAGCCATAAAGCAGGTCACAGTCCATGACAGAGCCAGGTCTCACAAACACAAACAACATCATTATCCCCTCTGTAAACTAGCTGCTATAGCAGGGTAATCTTGCAAACCTTTGAGGCGGTTGAGTCATTATCGAGAGACACATCCGGGTTAGATGGCGCATCCATGAAAATCGTTATGTCAATGTCAGAATGAAGATCCGGAGCAGACAAATAAGAGTACCCACGTTTAATCCAAAGGGACTGAGGAAAGCGAATCATGGGTGCAATCCGTCTTCTCCTATCCTTTGCTGAAAGTCTATCCTGCCATTTATAGAGATTTTTCTCCTCTTCCAGCCATGTTTCCATTGTTGCACCAATTTTACCTCTCATAATCCGACCACATCCTGCATTAATGGGCTGGATTTTGTCAGTGTGGTTTTCAGGCAGCATGTAAACTGTAGTGTTGATCTGATTTCTGCATGTTTCATGGAATTGTTGACCTTGTTGGAAGCCGACAAGGTCTACAAATAGAACTTATTCTTTTTAGTCATTCCTAATTCCTGGAATAAGTGTGCCTTGAACCCACCGCATGCTGATTTCTTCATTAATCTAAGCATTTTGCTGGAAATACACATCAACTCTCTTGTCATACTTTTCTTTCTCCTCAGTGGCCACACGCCCCTTTCCTCTGAAGATAAGAGCTGGCTTCACATTTTGTTCCCCATCAGCCCCAATTCAAAGTTGTAGAGAAGCATATCGTTTATCTAAACCAGATGATGGTTGTGACACGCACACTTGCTTAGCACCCAATGTGTCGTAGGTTTTATCTTGTTCGTTTACAAATGGGACAGGAACCTACCTGGTCGATATTGTATCTATTTTAAGGTATCCATCTTGCATACTTTGAGTCAACTGTATAGGACTTGTTTCTTCTCCTTTGTGTTTTCAAGGCTTTCCTCAAATCCCTATGGAATTTCTGGATCGTATCCCGGCCATCTTCTGCCCAGACTTTTTTTCCACTTGTTGGTCCTTCTCCTCAGTAATATGTTGTGTTTTTCTCTGAATCTCTGGAACCAGTTATTGCTTCCTTTAAATTTCGAAGCTTCTTCTGCGCCATAACATGCTTTAATTTTCGATTTCATATCTTTTTAACCAAAGTTTGGACACTTTGCTTCCTGCTGCTCTCCGTAGTTTAAACTTGGCAAGTAACAGATTGGACGCCAGAGGATATTTATCAGTGCATGAGGACCTGTTCTTAGCGATCCTCCTCCTTTGTTTCATTGGCTTTGCGTCACCTGTGTCCTTCTTTGTCCTGTTCATAGTCAGTTCTGCAAGAATTTTGCCTCTGTTTTCTTCCCACTTTATTTCCAGCGATCTGATGACTCCTTGTTGTTTTACAACTGTGTTGTACTGATTTGTTGACAATTTCAGTGAATCCAAAGATCAGTGTTTTTTTTATGAATACGATGGTGTAGGACTTTCGCTTGTTACTTCCCTTCGAGTGTTGCTTCGCCTTTGAGTTTGACCTTGCGCAACACCGGCCAATTCACGTGGCACATCCTCAAGCTGTTGACTCTCAGCCATTCTGTGCATGTTTGTTTTACCTGAGTGGTTGTTAATGTCTACAAAAATAGTCAATGTTTTTATAGATGCTGAAATATTGGCTGTTCAGGTTCTGTGCGGCAGAGGCCGGGTGCTTGAATTGTACGTGGCTGTCCAAATATTGTTGAACTTTGAACGATCTATCGCGCTGTTTGCATTTAACTTTGGCGCTGCTCAGTTTAACTGTCTTTTCCAATGTCGACCTAATGTCGTACAGTCTGCCATCCTTCAACTCTACTGATTTTCGTAAACCACACTCGAATAAAGTACGATTCATCTCCCACAATTCAACAAAATTGAGGAACACAAAAGTCAATGCAGTAATGTATCCCATAACACTTATTTGTCTTAGTTGTCGCAAAACTCTTCTTAGTTTTCGCAAAAAATTTCTTAGTTTTCGCAAAACATTTCTTAGTTGTCGCAAAACACTTCTTAGTTGTCACAAAACACTTCTTAGTTGTCGCAAAACATTTCTCAGTTGTCACAAAACACTTCTTAGCTGTCGCAAAACATTTCTTAGTTGTCACAAAACACTTCTTAGTTGTCACAAAACAATTCTTAGTTGTCATAAAACACTTCTTAGTTGTCACAAAGTACTTCTTAGTTGTCACAAAACACTTCTTAGTTGTCGCAAACAGAGAGACGCTATTAAAAGAATCTACAATTCAAGCAGAAAGTGAAACTAACGGTGACGTAATGATGATTTACCTTCCAAATTCATATCGCAGTAAACCAAAACTGCCTTCCCTGCGCCAGATGGATCCAGCCAGTATTTGTTGCTTGTAGTGTTTTTTCCTTCGCTTGCTGTTATTTCCCGGCATGAACGTGCTGGTAACTCCGGAATCGAACCCAAGGGAGCTGGTATGTAGGTAAAAATGTTGAAAATTAAGTATAGGTAGGTGCACAAGTCGAAAGCCGAGAGTGAAAAACACAAGAGAATTAGAACGAGAATCTAGTTTCATTCACTCAATGTCCGCCTTTGAATGTGATAAATTAAACGCTCTGTCAAGCACCCTTCTCTTGGGAAGTGGGCCCCCCTCACTTTTAAACCCTTCCTTTAGACCCACCAGCTTTTTTATCTTCTTCCCAGACCTTAAGCTTTTTGTATCATTTTAAAGAATAAATACATAAATAATTTATTGTCACCATTTCACACATGCATCAAAGCTGTTCTGTGAAGAAGTTAACTAAAAGTTAAACTGAATAAAGGGGGTAAGTTTCTAAAGAAACTGGGGTGCTGCCTCGATGGGAGAGTATAACAAGGTAATTTGGTGATATCAACTGAGTTGATAACGTAAGTTGGCTACCGTTCAGAGTTTCAAAACAGATGTTTCGAGTGTTAGCCCTTCGTCAGAGTTAATGGAGGAATTGTGGGTTGTGTATCTCTCGGCAGAACTTGGAGCTACGCTTTTGGTGGGAAACTACAAAGCAACTACAAAGAAAAGGGATCGAACTAATATCGTTCATCATTAGAATTGAGAAATGATAGAAAAATCAATACCGATGATCGCGGGAGATCAGGAAACGCGGACTGTAATCAAAGTCGAGCGTATGACCAAAATATTGATAATTATTATCCAACATTATTGGCTGAATAGTTACCTCTTCCTTTCAAACGGCGAATATAAAACCACGCTGGATCCGGAAATTCTGGAAATTCTCGGGTCTTGCGTCCTTTGTGCGGTTGTTCAATTCACAGATCTGTTCTTTTCTGTTGAAATTATAGCTCTGGCAGGTAATTTCCCTTTCACATAAGATATCACAGATATGAGGAGCTGCTACTATCATTCTCTTGAAAACGAAACCTTTGAGAGCCATGCCTCGAATATTAATTTCTATCCTGCACTGATCCTCAGCGATTACAAGGTTGGTGACCGAAACACAGACAAGAAAATAACGAAATATCCACAGCATTTTTCCTGAAAAACGAAACTCATAGACATCAATGAATAAACTTTTTTTCTCGAGGCTGACTAAGAACAGTGGATAATTAGAAGAACAGGACCTCAAACCCCCCGCCCGTCTGTTATTCTCTTTTTTATAAAGACTTATCGCAAAATGACTGAGCGGACGAGAAATTGATCAAGTAGAGATACCGCCGACAATTCATTTTTCCCGATGCAGAGAGTATATTTTTGAACCTAAAATATCCTAAGGAGCTCAATGACCCGATCATTGCCATCTGTCTCCTTTACAATCACACCAGACTGCGTAAAGTTTGTTTAATACATTTTTTTTGTCGGAATCCCCTGTTATGGCTGGGTGAAGCGAAATTGCTCCGCAGGCTAATTTTAAACTTTCTTTCTGCGGTGGATCGGTAATAACTTATTCCTTTCATCTGCCCACTCATTAAAGTCCATGAACATCAACTTTCAAGCCGAACTGTACCAAACAGCCAAACAGCGCGAAAATTAAGGTGCTCATTTTTTTTCAAGGTCTGTCAGTAGTCATTTTATCCATTGTGTTGGATCAAAAAGTTCAAAATTAAACGCGGTTCGCGGACATCATTGTAGAGACAATGACTGTTTATTCAAAGTAAACCTTCCCTTTTGGCTCAGCCCAAAAACCATGTTCACTAAATTTTATATGTTTCAATTTTTTCATTTTCAAAAAATATTGCAAAATCAAATAAAAACCTCCTTTGGAATATTTGGTTGTCTTATGCCACTCCAAGTATGTATATGGAAAAAATTGTTATTGTATTATTTACTAGTAGGAAATGCTTATGTGAATATTTAAAGGCTTAGTTATGTAGATAAAGGTAATAAAAAAATTATATGATGATTAAGAAAACTTTGAAATAGTTCTTAGACAACTACTAATACCCCATTCACAACATCAACCGGGTTGAATTAAAACAGATAACATAACAGCTTTAAAACATGTTTAAGTATTGGTGGAAACTGGGTATAGCAAAATCTTACCTTGTCCTTCTGGTATTAGGGAAACTAAAACGGTGAGAACGAAACAGTAGAACGCAAACGCTCGTTATAATTCCAGCGAACAGCTACAGTAAGTTTTTCTTCCTTAAGGGAAACATTGGGCGAAATAAGACAGCTGCAGTTTAATTTTTGTTAAAATACGTCACCTCCTTTGTCTGATTATGAAGTTCTCAGTAATTATACTTAATGCATGTCAATGGCCTATAATTTGAATAAAAATAGAGGAAGAAGTCCTTCATGTGTTGGTTTATTGTGGCTTATTATGTCCGTATGAGTGCGACGTAGGAGGCAGTCAACAATATTCTTTAGCAACTGTTTACACGCGATCCTCGTTCGCCCACATTTGAGCGTCAAATAAAGACGACCATTTCACCAAAACACGTCGATGTTTCGAAATTTTGGGGTTGGCTCTGACGGGGAATTTTTTCCTTATTTTCATATTCTTTTCTCATTCTTTGATTGTGAGGTGAGGCTACTTTTTCATGCAATCAAGTGTCATTCGTACATGTTCGTACATGAATGACTTGCACCCTCTAGCCCCCCTATTTTCTGTAGTAAAAACCAAACATGATTAAGCAGTGTTTAAGTTCGATAAAGTGAACACTAGTTCCCCGAGAAAGCGAAAGGGGAAACGTAAATATTATCCGCTTGCACAGTATCAGTCACCAGATCAGCGTATCATACTGCTTATCATTTGAAGTGAAAAATCGTGCTCGGACAGAAGTAATTTTCGTCAAAATAAATTCAAACGATATATGAACTTCTCGTAAATATGCAAGTTATTTCATGTTATCTAAGGGAGAACTATTGGACTGAAGTAATTTATTATGTCTAACAGTTGCAGGAGTAGTTTGTATGAATATTTCAAGGTTTAGTTAGGTTAACATACAAGGCTACCAAAAATGAAACATAATATAATATATGGAATATTGGAATATTTGGTTGTCTTATGCCACTCCAAGTATGTATATGGAAAAAATTGTTATTGTATTATTTACTAATAGGAAATGCTTATGTGAATATTTAAAGGCTTAGTTATGTAGATAAAGGTAATAAAAAAATTATATGATGATTAAGAAAACTTTGAAATAGTTCTTAGACGACAAATAATACCCCATTCACAACATCCACTAAGTTGAATTAAAACACTGAATAACAGAATTTTCCATAGGTTTCAAATAATCACTAATTTTTGTTTTCATTCTGCTAAATTTGAAGTTAAAAAACATCGGTTTAAGCAGATGCTAAGAATACAAATTTTAATCATGTTTATATAAACAGCCTTTAAGCATTGGTGTGAATTGGGTATAGGAAAAAATTGGGTATAGGAAAATCTTACCTTGTCCTTCTGTTATTAGGGAAGCCAAAATGGTGAGAACAAAACAGTAGAATACAGACAGCATGTCCTCAGAAAGAACGCCCGTTATAATTGCAGCGAACAGCTACAGTAAGTTTTTCCTCCTCAAGAGAAACATTGGGCGAAACGAGATAGCTGCAGTTTAATATTTCTTAAAATACATGACCTCCTATGTCTGATTATGAGGTTCTCAGTGGTCGTCACAACTGAACTAGTTTCCCTGGGAACTAATTGGTTGGTGGAACTCAAGATCAATGTCAATGGCCTATAATTTGAATAACTAGAGTGAAGGGAGGGGGGGAGAGAGGGTGGAAGGTGATTCACAAGCTAACACTTGGTATCAACAGACTAAAGAACCTGTCAAACAAATTTAAACTCTCCGAAAAGAAACTGGATATCAATTTTGTTGGATGAAAAGCCACATCCAGGCTTTACTTCACGTCTTCTTTCAGACTTTTCGATGCAAATGTAAATATTTACTTGCGAAACACTTATCCCTTCCCTTCTGCTGGAAATTTTCTCCATAACAACTGACTCGTTTCGGCTGTACTCAAATTGTGCAAGCAAATAAGAGGTTACATGTCTGAACATCAAACGACTTCTTGTTATGTCAGTTGTTCATGAGGCACCGACCTAGCAAAAATTATAGCTAAAAATAATTTATTTGTCTTCTGGATGAGCTGAACTAGCGCGAACATTGCTGATTATCGGTAACGTGGGTGCGAGCACTGAGTTAAGGATATAAAATTAATTTTTATCTTAAACGATACAAATTTTAATTTGTTTCAATTTAAAGATTTTAATTTCAATTTAATGATACAAATTTCAATTTAATGATACAAATTTTAATGTTTCCACTCAGTCACCTCACACATGATCATAAAGCTGGCTCTGTTTCTATTCCGCCCCTCTACACTTAACACCTAACTGGATCACAAAGCTTACACACCCTGATTACACTCAATCGCTCTATATGAGATAAAAAAAATTACGCTCTATTCCATGACGCGCGCTGAACGGCTTCTTCTGCCTTCATTTTGAAGTTTTGAGTCTAATTGAGGCTGGATTTACTTGTAAGTAAGACATTGAGCGTCCAAGTACCGCCAATGTTTTTGGAGAACCAGAAGCGCCTTGAGTTTCCTTGCGGATTGAAGTCAAATTGAAAAGCAATCGAATAGGTAAAGTTGGGGGATCCACGAATTTTCTTGTAAGATACGTGAATATTTTTTCACAAATTTACCTTGCTCTCAGTTGATGTGACTTTATAATTTAGGTTTAGCTAACAAACATCAAGAAAATACTTAAAGCCAGATATCAATTTATTGAGTTTCACCAGAATTTACTAAGTCGACACTATAGACCGACAATATAGGGACAGTGATTGCTCTATTTTGTAACTCATACAAACAATTCTTGGGAGCTTTTAGTCAATCCACCAGCAAGATTGTTCTCAATCTATTTCTAACTGTTATTAAGCAGAAACGTTCTTTCCAACTAGGTGAAAATTACAGCGCTTTACTCCACTTTTAGTGAAAGAGCACGAGAGCCTCCTGAAAAGATATTCCAGATGTTAGCAGAAAAACAAAAATATAACAAGTAAATAAGGTTTTGCGTTAACTTGAATGCGCCATCATCTACAGTTAGTGTCATGCGCAGCAAAATATCGAAGGTCAACGGGAAAAAAAAATTAAAGAAGCCGGGTCGGCCTCCCCATCCCCCCCCCCCCCCGGGGAAGAAGGTAAGGTCAGTAAAAATTCATAAGCTCACCCATTCTAGCAAATGTTGTCTGTAAATTTTAATTCTGTAAATTTTAATTCTAACCTCAAATATAAACGCCTCTAGAACCACAAGTTGCGCTGTTTGTTTACAGTAACATCATCATCATCATCAATCTTTATCTATACACGAAATCATATCATTTTACATGGTCTTCCTAGGAATCGTGTTTAAATTATACTAAAATACTTTAAGAACTATTGACTATAATGTTAAACATACAAAAGCAAAAACGAAAACTTATATCATGAGTAACAAGGAACTATTTACTATAATGTTAAAAATACAAAAACTCATATCATGAATAATAAGAGTTACAACGGTGTATCAGAGAAATCTTTCCCATGAAACGAAGTTTTAAAAACATTCAAACTAGGCAGTTTTTTAATCTCAGAAGGAATCCTATTCCACAGAACAGATCCTCTGTAGTGTAGGCTCCCTTTTGCAGACTCAGTTCTGGGTCTGGGGACATAATAATTTAGCTCAGAATTTCTAAGATTGTGTGAGTGTACATTTGAGGTGTTGATAAAGATCCGCCTCAGATACGATGGGGAAAGATTATTATGTATTTTATACATTGTCACAGCCAACTGTTTAAGTCTTACATGTTCTAGCCTTTCCAAGCCAAGCTCATCCAACAAAACACTTGAGCGAACGTCATAGTTAGAAAAGGTGAGAATTCTAGCAGCCCTATTCTGCAGCTTTTGAAGATTGTCTGCTAGTCCCTTATTGATATTACCCCATACGGCACTACAGTAATTAAAATATGGTATCACCAGTGCATTATACATATTCACTCTAGTATCAAGTGGTATAAAATTACTTACACGCCTCAAGATAGCAATACCAGCAGATATTTTCTTTGAAATGGTATGAATGTGTGGGCGCCAACTTAAAGATTCATCAATTTGAACTCCAAGGGTCATGACTGTGAAGTCACTATTTATTTGGGAGAACTTAAATTGGCTCCCTATAAGCATGTATTTAGTCTTCTTCACATTTAAAGTTAATTTGTTTGCTGACAGCCATGACTGGATTAAATTCATATCATTATTCATTTTATATTCAAGGACCTCTGGGTCTTCTGCAGATGTGGTAAGGGTAGTATCATCTGCATACAATCTGGGTTTTGAAAACAAATCACATGAAGGGAGATCATTAATATAAACAGTGAATAAGAGAGGGCCTAAAATAGACCCCTGTGGAATACCACATGTTATATTACAGAAATCAGATTGAGCTCCATCAATGAACACGGCTTAATAACAAAATCTAAATAATGACCCAAAAAAATTAAGAGTAATTGAGTTTCAAAATAAATATCAATTAGCGCTTCAAAACAGAATTACCACTACAAGCTAAGAAAAGTGCTGCCATGCATTTCAATGAAGAAATGTAATGATCACTTTACCATGTCCAGCAGTATTATAACAACATTCATTTTCCTGATTTGTTCCGTTGTTGAAAGAACCTCCCCCTCCCCCACAGGAAATATTTTTATTCGTACCTCCACTTCCCCCAGAGTACCCTCCACCTCCCCCAGGTGTCTCTTTAGCTGCACGATAACCACCCCCACCTCCGAACCCACCTAAATTTCTTCCCCCCTCTCCCCCGGCTAGAAATCCTTTACCTCCCTTTCCCCCTCTACCAGAACCCCCTGAGTCTTCTCCATTACTGTAAAAGCCGCCGCCGCCACCACCACCTACAATCAAGAGATTTACAGTTGACATTAGCTACTGAAAAGATCATGGCTTTAAGTGATTCTGAAAAATATCCAAATTTAAGCGACCAGTAGCACCCCTTTGTTTGAAATGCTGAATGGTGGCAAATATAATGCAAAAAAAAAATTCAGTATTTATTAAAAGGAAATTCTTCACCTTCAGTATCAGTTTGTCCTCCATCTCCGTTCATTCCTCCTGACAGGAATGGGGAGTTATACCCTGCATTCCCTGATGTGTTTATGGACGCATCACATCCCGAATGTTGTTCTGTCATTTTTGCAATTCCTCCTCCACCTCCGGCTATGATCAAAGGCTTGTTGTCTCCTCTTACTACAAATGTACCTCCTCCGCCTCCGGCAGTTTTTTTGGTAGAATTTTTGGAAGTTCCTCTCCCTCTTTGACCAACAAGTATACGAATGATCTCATCTTTGGTCAACATAAAGTTTCCAATCATCCTCGCCCCTCTCCCTCCGTTGATAACATTGCCCTCACTGTACCCCCCTGAGGCTCCTATTGTTTCTATTCTGTATTCACCAGTGTATGGCACAGTCCACAGTTGAGTACCGTTGGACACTGTAACTTGTCCGTCATGATCCTGACCTGTGTAGTGACTGCCAACTGAGTCTGGACCCTTTGTTCCACTCTTACCAAGGTTTGTAAAGACAGCTGTAAAGCCTTCGTAAAACACATTAAGTAAAAATAAAAGTTATGATACCAGTAAAAAATTGTTATAATTACTTTTGGCTTTGCCAATACTGCTTTTACTCAGGGCCGCGGTTAGAAAGAACGCTAGTACACAGCCATTCTCTAAGAAACTATTTGGACCAAAGTGTCCGAATATGCTACCAAAAGCTGGTTTCATTAGAAGATAGAAAAGTTAAAGTACGGCTCAAACGTCTCCTGTGACCGCAAGAATACCAAGGTTTCCATTCCCTTCAGGTTACGTTATTGACTCAGTCACTTACGACCAGCTGAAATCCAAAATGTCAGAGTCAGAGATGGAAATGCACCAAACGCAAAGCACAATTCCAGGCCACCGGGCGCTTTTTAAGGTGTTGAGAGGATGAGAGAAGTGAAGAACCGTAGCGGTAATGTTGACCGAGTGAAAATTGATACAGTGTGACTATTCGACGAAAAGCAATTTGAGAAAACCTCAGCGGCATACTAAGATAGAGCATTCTTGAGAGAAGGTAGCAAATAAGGCAAGCCAGGCTTTTAAATAATCCTGAATGCAAAACAAGAAACGAAAGGGCGTCCCTCGAAGTCTATTGAAGTCGTTAACCGGAAACCGTTTTTTTTCTGTTTCAAACTTGCGACGCGATTGAAAAAATTGAGACTTAATGGAGTAAAAGCAATGCACAAAAAAAAAAACCATGAACCAGTTTCTGAAATGAACCATGAGCAGCAACACAATTATTCATATAAATCGTCTTTGGTATTTTGAATAACTTGTGCTATCCTAGATCATTCTTCTCGCAACTTCAAAGCCAAGGCTATCTGCTGTGATGTTCTGAGACTTTCATACTATTGAGATGCTAGCGATTGTATGGTGCTTATCCCTTTCAAATAAGTCTGCCCAATCACTTAAAAGAAATAAAGTTTAGGGGAGGAGCGTGCGAAACTTGTTACTTATCAGTACATCATGTTTCTTTAATAAAACACGTGCAAGAATTTCAGCATGCGCATTGGCCGAGAGCACGTCAATTTATCCCAAACAGTGCAGAAAGTTAAAATCAAACTGATTTACAGGTAAGTCGCGTAAGCACAACGAAATAAAATGGTTGACAGGTAAGTAAAAAGCAACAAAGTTTTAATTCAGAGTTTTAATGAGAATACTGAAATAAAAACATCCAACAAAAAACTGGTTAAAACTCTGGCTTCCAAAAACGACTATGAAAGTTTACAGCGATCGCCCATGACTAACATCGAGGAGTTAAACCAGCGCAACAGTTCGTGCGAAAGACACGAAAGAATACGAGCATACGGGCTCTTCAATTTGATTAACCTTCTAAAAATTTTTTCGGGGTGATTTATCCCAAATTGCACTCGAAGTCATGTGATTAGCTCTACTGATGAAAGTATACGATTCCTTACCCTCATCACAATCATGGCCTTTAAATCCAGATCCATCAACACACAAACACTGATAGTCTCTGTCTGTAAACCCAACTTGGCATGTTGCGTTATTCTTGCAAGGATTTTTCTTACAAGCATTCTTAGGAAGGAAAGAAATAGAGAAACTTAAAATGATATTTTGGCAGGCTAAAAAGTCCTTCCCGTGTGTTGAACGTCCGCACTTGCAATGGTGTGCGTATGTCTCACGCATGAAGTTCCATTTTTTGGGCTAGGTATTGGAGGTTTCTTGATTCCACCTGTCCACCTTCGTGGTCCTCGAGTGTACTCTTAATTTGTTGTTCGCGAGTGCTTTTGTTGCACTCTTTTCACGCAAGGTTGTTGGTG